>NW_027643851.1:182500-197500 GCF_032717465.1 Coenobita brevimanus
GGAAGTAGAGGAGAAGGACGGTGAGAGAACTTCCAGTACAGGTAAGTATAAACAGAACAAGAAAGGTAAGAAAAATGTTGTTGTTGTTGGAGACTCCCAGGTGAGATATCTGAACAGGGCCATGTATACTCCACTCGCTAAACATGTGTGTCTTCCAGGGGCCAGGGTGGCTAATGTGGTAGATAAAATTTCAAATATCGTAAAGGAAAGTGGTGACAAACCCACTGTGTGCCTCAGTGTAGGAGGCAATGATATTAGTAGCCGTAAGAGTGAGGTACTGTGGAAAAGGTACAAGTTGATGTTAGAAAAGGTTAGGGAGAGGGAAGGAACCCCTGTAGTGCTTGGTGTTTTACCAAGGTGGCGGGTTGGAAGGGAATGGTTGAGCAGGGCAATAGGGTTTAATTGCCGCCTTGAAAGGTATTGCAAAGATAATGCAATACCTTTCATAGACAGCTGGGACCGGTTTTATGGACGAAGTGCCTTGTATAGTTGGGATGGGACTCATCTTAGCAGGCAAGGAGTTACTGTTTTAGCTGGAATGATAGATAGGGAGTTGGAGGGATTTTTTCGAGATTGAGAAGTAGGTGTACAGGAAGATGCAGCAACTACAGTCAGAAATCATTATTACCATGTTTGGATAGATGCATCGATACTTGCAAAATTAAGAACAAAAGTTCAACCAATAGTGTAGATACATCCACTCAGGCACCTCAAATTGAGCAGGCGATGATAGATGATAGAACAAGCGATGATAGAAGGGCGATAAGCGATAGTACAAAAAATTGTTATATTAGTAAAGTAAAGAGTTTCCCAGTTAGTAATAAAATAAATAACAGTAAATGCCAAGGTAAAGGCATAACTACTCGTAATAATCTGAAAGTGTACTACACAAACAGCCGGAGTTTACGTAATGAAATGGATGAACTGAGGGCTTTAATTTGTACAGAGAAAATAGACATTGCCGTTATTAGTGAAACTTGGATGAATACAGACACTCGAGAATTTTTAGCAGAATATCAGATAAAAGGCTATAATATTTTTGTGTCAAACCGTCAGGGAAGAAAGGGGGAGGGGTAGCTATTTATGTAAAGGATTCATTAAACTGTTACAATAAAGCAGACATTAAAGTAAATAGGGACACAGAAAGTGTCTGGGTTGAAATTAGTAACAATAGGGAGAAATTAGTCTTAGGAGCAATTTACAGATCTCCAAAATTAAGTAGAGCTGATAGTAAATACCTCTGGGAGGAAATTAGGAAAGCATCACAGTCCAGCTTAGTAATAATTGTTGGGGACCTTAATCTGCCAAGGATAGATTGGAGAAATCAGACAGGAGATGCAGAGTCAGAGGAATTTCTAGAGGTAGTACAGGATAATTTCCTTTATCAGTATATCAGGGAGCCCACCAGAGGTAATAATATACTAGATTTGGTTTTAGCTAATAAAGAAAATATCATTAGCGATATAGAGGTTGGTGGACGACTTGGTAATAGCGATCATGAAGAAATTAAGTTCAAATTTATTTGGGATGTCTGTTCCACTGAAAATACCTCCACCGTTCCTAATTTTCGTCTAGGAGATTTCGATGGCTTAAGAGCTTATTTTCGAACGGTATTCCACAGGGAGATTAGCTATTTGAGGGAATGTCAGGTTAGTGGGGATCCCCAGGTCATAGGTCAGGCGCAGGAAGCACGTGGGGACGTCCGTCAGGTGTCTGTGAGGGGGAGGTGGTAGATAGGAATGTAGTCCAGGTGACGGAAATTAACTCAGCTCCAGTACCAAACAGACGTTCGACCAGTGAGAAGTATAACGAGTTAATAAATATAATATACGGAGGCCAAGATAGATATATTCCTTCAAAACCGTTTAGAACTAACAATTCAGAACCAAGATGGTTAAACAACAGATTAAAATCTCTCATAGGCCAAAGGAAAGGAATATATAGAAAAATAAAACGTGGAGAGGAACACTTACGTAACCGGTACACAATTTTAAATAGAGAAGTAAAGAGGGAGATAAGAAAAGCAAAGAGAAGTTATGAAATTAAGGTTGCAAGTGAATCAAAAGTAAACCCCAAGGGTTTTTATCATATGTACCGAACGAAAAATAAAGATAGGATAGGACCACTCAGAACAGAATCAGGTGACATTACCAGTGAAGATAAAGAAATGTGCTCCATCCTAAATAATTATTTCATATCAGTATTCACCAAGGAAAATCTAAGCCTGGTTCCTCAAGCAGCAAATATTTACCATGAGAATACGGAAAATATTCTTAGTAAAATAACCATTAGTAAGGAGGACGTATTGAAAGAAATTAACAAGTTAAAACCTCAAAAATCGCCAGGTCCGGACGATATATATGCAAAAATTATAAAAGAAACCAAAGAAGAATTATGTCAGCCACTTTTAACGTTATTTAATGACTCTTTAAGTTCAGGAGAAGTTCCAGAGGCGTGGAAAACCGCAAACGTAGTGCCCATCTTTAAAAAGGGTGATAAATCAGCTGCGTCGAATTATCGTCCGATAAGTCTAACGTCAATAGTAGGAAAAATGTTAGAGTCAATTTTGGCAAATAGGATTAGAGAACACTTAGAAAGATTTAATCTTATAAACGAAAGTCAGCACGGATTCAGGCAAGGACGATCCTGCCTCACAAATTTGTTGTCATTCTACTCGGAGGTCTATGAGGCAGTAGATAGCGATAAAGCTTACGATGTTATTTATCTGGACTTTAGTAAAGCTTTTGATAGGGTCCCACACGAAAGGTTAGTTAGAAAGGTTCGAGCACACGGTATAGACGGCGATATCTTAAAATGGATAGAATCCTGGCTGAAAGGACGAAAGCAGAGAGTATTAATAAATGGAACTAAGTCGGACTGGGGATTAGTAACTAGCGGTGTACCACAGGGTTCAGTACTCGGTCCCTTATTATTTATCATATATATAAATGATCTAGACTTAGGAGTCAATAGCAGAATCAGCAAATTTGCCGACGATACAAAAATAGGGCGTATCATTAACTCGACTGACGATTGCCATTACTTACAAAAGACCTCGATACATTGTCCAAATGGTCTAAAACTTGGCAAATGGAATTTAACGTTGAAAAATGTAAAGTACTTAACGTAGGCAAGACCATTGGAGATACTAAATACAGCTTAGATAACAAAGAAATTAGCAAATCGGAATGCGAGAGAGATCTAGGAGTTATGATTAGTAACGACCTTAAACCTAGGCAACAGTGCATTAATGCGAGAAATAAAGCAAATAGGGTCCTAGGATTTATTTCGAGAAGCGTGAGCAATAGATCATCTAAAGTAATACTGAAACTTTATCTAGCATTAGTAAGGCCACATTTAGACTACGCAGTACAATTTTGGTGTCCTTACTATAGAATGGATATTAATTCGTTAGAAAATGTACAGAGAAGAATGACTAAAATGATACATGACGTCCGGAACCTGTCATATGAAGACAGACTGAAAAGACTAAATCTGCATTCGCTAGAGAGGCGTAGAGTAAGGGAGACTTAATTGAGGTTTTTAAGTGGATGAATGGTATAAATAAGGGAGATATTAGCAAGGTACTTAAAGTGAGCATACAGGATAGAACTAGAAATAATGGTTTCAAACTAGAAAAATTCCGTTTCAGTAAGGAAATCGGTAGAAATTGGTTTGGTAATAGAGTAGTAGACGAATGGAATAAGCTACCTAGTAAAGTAGTTGCTGCCTCTTCCATTGAGAGTTTCAAGCATAGGCTAGATAAGCATATGACAAATAAGGGGTGGATATAGAATAAAGAAAATATTATACCCAATACTAATTCAAAAATAAATTTTCTTTTCAGGTTACACTATGATAGTCTCTATTCTCCTTTCACACTTTCCTGTAAAATGTCCACGCCAGTTTTTCTATACGGCGTGGTGTTCTTTCTGACTTTTTCCTGCCGGCTTCGGCTGGAGGGTTTGGAGGGCGGGGGAGAGCCTTCTTCTTTGCTATCCTTATCTCATTCTAGTAGTTCAGTTACTCTTCTAGGAGCTGCCTAGCATGGGCCAACCGGCCTACTGCAGTTGTCCTCTCTTCTTATGTTCTTATGTTCTTATGTTCTTATCTATCAGTCAGTGCATCTAGGTAACTCTCTATCTATCTATCTCTGTATCTATCCACCTATCTAGTCAACTGTCTGTCTGTCTATCTATTTATCTATCTATATCTATCTGTCTTTGTCTATCTATCTATCTATCTATCTATCAGTCAGTGTATCTGGGTTACTATCTATCCATCTATCTGTGTATCTATCGATCTATCTATCTGTCTGGTTAACTGTCTATCTATCTATATCTATCTATCTATCTGTCTGGTTAACTGTCTGTCTATATCTATTTTTCTATCTATCTGGGTAACTGTCTGTCTATCTATCTATCTATCTATCAGTTTACTTTCCCAGATGATGTATTTGCTGTCAGAATCTATCTATCTGGCTATCTATATCTATCTATTTCTATCTATCTGTCTGGGATGAAAATGTTGGTAATTAGTAGGTATCTATCCATCTCTATCTATCTGTCTATATATCTATCTACCTATCCATTTCTCTATCCATCTGTCTGTCTATCTATCTGTCTGTCTGTCTGTCTTTTTTCTGTCTATCTATCTATCTATCTATCTGTCTACCTACCTGTCTATTTATCTATCTATATATCTGTCTAGTTCTGTCTATCTATCTTTCTATCTATCTATCTATATCTATCTATGTCCATTTATCTATCTATCTATGTCCATTTATCTATCTATCTATCTATGTCCATTTATCTATCTATCTATCTATCTATCTAGGTAACTACATCAATCTCTTTGTGTCTATCTATCTAGCTTCCTGGACCAAGGGTGTCTGGACTCTATCTATTTATCTATCTATCTTCCCCTATCCCTGTCTGTCTATCTATCTGTCTATCTACCTACCTATCTGTCTGTCTGTCTATTGATCTGTATGTCTCCATCTGTCTATCTATCTATCTATGTGTCTATCTATCTTAAGTCATATGTCTGTTTGTCATTGTCTTTCTCTGTGTATCTTTATCTATGTCTGCCTGCCTAGCAATCTATTTATCTATCTATCTATCTATCTGTATCAATCTATCTGTCTATCTACCTATGTCTATGTGTCTATCTTGTAATCTATCAGTCAGTGTGGGCAATATGCTGAGGGCAGACTAACCCACACAAAACACATAGGTTCCCTGGCCTTCTATGGGTTGCTGTGGCTATACTTGGCTATACATTGGTTGTGGCTCATTTCCCTGGCCTTAAATGGCTTACCGCTAGTCTGGCTTTACTTGCCTTTACACTGGCTTACCTCAGCGGCGCAGGCAAACATCTGCGGCGTCCACCCAGCCCACAAACCTCTTCTATTTGTCTGCACCTCGCCGTGGGAAGGACCCTGGTGAGGCGGTGTCTATCATAAGGAGGCGCCGGTTGCCCACACGTTGTACTGTACCTGTAGCGGCCCACAAAAAACACTTACCTGTGGTCGACGAGTCTCGTCGGCCACACACACTAGGTAGGGGTAAGCAGCAACAACAAAATCCTGGTGAGATTTATACACGCTGAGTCCAGTGTATGTACGGTGGTGGTGGTGGTGGTGGTGGTGGTGGTAGTATTAGTATTAGTAGTAGTAGTAGTAGCGTTGGTAGTAGTAGTACTGGTAATATTTGGTAGTAGTAGTTGCAGTGGACGGCCAAGTAAGTCAGATTTGAGGTGCGGTTTGACTAGTAACCAAGGAGAAGTTGCATCAGATGACAACAGACGCCTTGTGCAGCAGCAGGGAAAGGGTTAAGTGCAACCTCTATTATCACTGACCTATTGCAAAGGACGCGCCAACACTGCCACAACTGCCTTTAACCGTCCAAACATTTCAGGGACACATTGCAAGGACAGCGGCGCCAAGTTGCAGGCGCTGACCGTTAACGGCAACTTCCTGAGATGTGTTTTGCTTTTAGTAGTCATTTGTTGGACGTATTTGTTTAATCTGGGTGTCCCGTAAGCATTTTCTTGCATTTCTGTCAAGTATAACCCCAGAATTCTCATCATGTGCCTTATTTTGCCATATTTACATCTTGTTTGTTAAACAATAACAAGATGTTGACGCAGAAATGGCGTCAGTCTCGAAGGAACGCTGTGGAGAGGATGCAGGGCCACAACATCGTCTTATTTTGCCACTTGAACTACGGTAAATAAGGTTCAGAAACCCAATAACTTCCCTTAAGATAAATAAACTCTACCATTACTTGTTTATTGCAAGCACGTCAGAAATAATCAAGACATTACCTGTAAACATTCAAAGATTTAAAAAGAGCTCAGCGTTGCCAATGTTGAGTGATGGTACACCTGAAGGAAGCTGCCGGTGATGCAGTCTTTTAAAAGAAACGACCAACGTATATTACGATGGTGATATTTTCCATTTTATTTCTTTCTATTATATTTCTATCAAATAAAATCTGTACTATCACTTATTGATTTAAAACATGGGTAAAAAATTCATGTAACACTGGTTTTAATCGTCATAAATTTAAGTGGAGGAATCTCAAGCACAATGTTGCCTTAGTCACGTGACCCTTGAGACGCAGCGTTGCAGACCATCGGGCAGTCAGTCACCCCGCGGGTCAGGAAGGGGGAGGGTGTTGGTGTCGCAGCTGGTATTAACTTGGTGCTGTGCGTATTTTGGCCGATTGCCATTGTGTTTGCCGTGATGAATGGACAGACTGGATTACTGTGGAGGCGAGGCAAGTGGCACCAGTGCCGGAAAAAGGAAACTATGCCTGGTTTGGACAAGATGGTGAGGGGAAATTCATTGTTATTGTTATTTTTAGCAGTATTACTAATACTGTTATTACTACTACTACTACTGCTACCACTACTATCACTACTACTATGACTGCTTTTGTTATTACTGTTACTACTTATACAGCAATTATTATTATTATTATTATTATTATTATTATTGGTGGTGGTATTATTATTATTATTATTATTATTATTATTATTATTATTATCATCATCATCATCATCATCATCATCACACTTATGTAATCTTTTCTTTCCACATGACTTACAAACAGGTTATCAGGTCATCTTTAATCTATCGATAGTCAAAGATAGACACAAACGCCTTATTCATTTATTAACCTACCTACCTAGACGAATGTGCATACGTATATTCACAAGTCCACTATGTACCGTCCATTCACCCAATGTAGTGACAGATTTATTAGATAAATATATAGAGATAGTTGTAAAATTAGATTAAAAGTTGATTGTAAGGCATCAACATATATTTTCTCGACCTGTCTGTCCACCTGCCTCTTTTTCTATTAGGAAAGTACCGTCCACTCACCAGATGTAGTGATAGATTTACTAGACAGACACATAATTATTGATAATTGCAGAAAGTGATTAAAAGTAGATTAGAAGGCATCAGTATTTATTTTTACTACTTGTCTGTCTGCTTACCAATCCGTCATCCACTCATCCGATGTAGCCTAAAGATACATTTATTAGATAGATACCTATGGATGGTTGCACAAGTAGCTATATTAAAAGTTGATTAAAAGGCAATATTCTTTATCTCTTACCTGTCTGTCTACGTACCTATCTATCTATCAAGTAGGTACCATCCACTCACCCGATATAGTGATAGATATGAGACAGCTGCATACAGACAGTTGCAAAAAAATAGATTAAAGGTTCATAAAAAGGGATCAATATTTTTTCTACCTGCTTGTCAACTTACCTATCTATCTATCTAGTAGGTACTGCACCATCCAATCATCCGATGTAGTGACAGATTTATTTGATAGATACATACCGTTATAGATAGTTGCAAAAATGGATGGAAAGTTGCTTAAAAGGCACCAATATTTAGCCTACTTTCTCCACCTGTTTTTCTACCTACCTATCTGTCTATGAAGTAGGTACCATCCACTCACCCGATGTAGTGATAGATGTATTATACATACATATAGATAGTCGTAAAAACATCAAAATTTGATTAAAAAGCATAACTAGCCTATTTATTTTCTGTACCTGTCTGTCTCCCTACCTGTGTGCCTATCTAGTAGGTACCATCCACTCACCCGATGTAGTGATAGATTTATTTGATAAGATACACGCTGGTATAGACAGTTGCAAAAATAGGTTAAAAGTTGATTAAAGGCATCAATATTTATCTCAACTACTTGTGTGTATACCTACCTATCTGTCTGCCTAGTAGGTACCATCCACTCACCCGATGTACTGATAGGTATAATGGATACATAAATATAGATTGGTCCAAATTATATTAAAAGATGATTAAAAGGCATCAGTACTTATTATCTCTACATGTCTGTCTACCTTCCAATCTGTCTCTTAAGTAGGTACCATCCACTCACCCGATGTGGTGATAGTAGATAGATACATAGTATAGTTGCAAAAATAGATTTAAAGTTGATTAAAAGGCTTCAAAATTTATTTTAATTACCTATCTGCCTAACTGTCTCTCAATCTTGTAGGTACTACCATCCACTGACCTGATGTAGTGATGGATTTATTAGATAGATACATAAAGATAGTTGCAAAAAATGTTAAAGTTGATTCAGAGACATCAATATTTATTTTCTCTTCCTATTTATCTGCCTACTATCTATCTACCAAGTAGGTGCCATCCACTCATCCGATGTAGTGATGAAGTTATTGGATAGGTACGCATAGGTAGTTGCAAAAATAGATTAAAAGTCGATTAAAAGGCATGAAAATTTATTTTCTCTTCCAGTCTGTCTACCTAGTTATTTTTTTATCTAGTAGATACCATCCACTCATCCGATGTAGTGTTACATTTATTAGAGATACATATAAATATTTGCGATAAGGCTTCAATATTTATTTTATCTGTCTACCTACTTATCTATCTGTAAAGTAGGTACCATTCACTCACACGATGTAGTGATAGATTTAGATAGATACAGATAGTTGTAACATAGAATTAAAGTTAAATAGAAGGCATCAGTATTTATTTTTTCGACCTGTCTACCTACCTATCTGTTTATCTAGTAGGTACCATCCACTCACCCGATGTAGTGACATTTATTAGATAGGTACGTACGTATACATCGTTGCAAGAAATTGATTAAAAGTTTATTAAAATGCACCAATATTCATTTTCTCTACCCTATCTATCTATCTAGTAGGTACCATCCACTCACCCGATGTAGTGATAGATTTATTAGAGAGATACCGGGTATATATGGATAGCTGAATAAATACATTAAAAGTTTGTTACAAGGCATCAGTATTTTTTTTCTCTACCTGTATGCCTACGTATCTATCTTGAAGGTACCGATGTAGTGATAGACTTATTTGATAGATACATGTAGATAGTTGAAAAATAAATTAAAACTTAATTTAAAAGCATCGGTATTTATTTTCCTCCTATCTATCTATCTACTAGGTACCATCCATTCACCCGATGTAGTGATAGACTTATTTGATAGATACATGTAGATAGTTGAAAAATAAATTAAAACTTAATTAAAAGGCATCGGTATTTATTTTCCTCTCTCCTATCTATCTATCTACTAGGTACCATCCACTCCCCCGATGTAGTGATAGATTTATTAGATAGATACGTATAGTTAATTGCAAAAATAGATTAAAAGTTAATTAAAAGGCATCAATATTAATTTTCTTGACCCTATCTGTCTATCAGGTAGGTACCATCCATTAACACGATGTAGTGATAGATTTATTAGATACAGTACATAATGAGAGTTACGAAAATAGATTACAAGTTGATTAAAAGACATCTACATTTATTTTCTCTACCTGTCTGTCTACCTACCTACCCGTCTGTCTAGTAGGTACCATCCACTCACCCGATGTAGTAACATTTATTAGATACATATACTGTAGATGGTTACAAAGATTAAAAGTTGAACAAAAGACATCAATATTTATTTTATCTATCTGTCTGCCTACCTACCGTCTGTCTGCCGAGTAGATGCCATCCACTCATCCGATGTAGGGACAGATTTATTAGACAGGTATAGTACATACAGACAGTTGTGAAAAGGCTTCAGTATTTATTTTCTCTACCTGTCTGCCTGCCTACCTGTATGCCTATAAAATATGTACCATCCACTCACCCAATGAAGTGATAGTTATTAGACAGATAAATATAGGCAGCTGCAAAAATCAATTCAAAGTTGATCAGAAGACATCAGTATTTATTTTCTCTACCTGACTGTCTACCTATCTGTGGATCTACCTATCTAGTACGTACCATCCTCTCACCCGATGTAGTGAAAGATTTATGATAGATACTTTTAGACACCTACAAAAACAGATTAAAATTTAATTATAAGACATCAATATTTATTTTCTCTGCCCTGTTTGTCTACCTACCTATCTGTCTACCCAGTAGGTACCATCCACTCACCCAGTGTAGTGATGGATGTATCAGATATATATATATATATATATATATATATATATATATATATATATATATATATATATATATATGCAAAAAATGGATTAAAAGTTATTTTATAGGCATTAATGTTTATTTTTTCTACCTGTCTGTCTGCCTACCTATTTATCTTTATAGAAGGTGCCATCCACTCACCCGATGTAGTAATAAATTTATTAGATAGGTACATAGAGATAGTTGCAAAAAGACTTCAGTATTTATTTTCCTCTACATGTCTGTCTACCTACCTATTTATTTTTGTAGAAGGTACCATCCACTCACCAGATGTAGTGATATATTTATTAGAGGAGAACAGAGATAGTTGCGAAAAGGCGTCAGAGTTTATTTTCCTCTACATGTCTGTCTACCTTCCCATCTTTAAATCAAATAGGTACCATCCGCTCACCAGATGTAGTGATGAATTTATTAGATAGATACAGATAGTTGCCAATATAGATTAAAATTTGATTAAAAGGCATCAGCATTTATTTTCTCTACCTCTCTATCTACCTACTTATCCGTCTATCTAGTTGGTGGGCTACCATCCAATCACCCGATGTAGTGACAGATTTATTAGATAAATAAATACATAAATAAATAACTATAGATAGATAGATAGATAGTTGCAAAAATAGATTAAAAGTTGATTAAAAGGCGCCAATATTTATTTAATATATCTGTTTGTCCACCTACCTATGTCTGTCTAGTAGGTACCATCCACTCACCCAGCGCAGTGATAGATTTAATAAATACAGTATATTGTAATACCTGCAATAGTACAGTGCCACAAGTGTTTATGCAGTGCCAGGACTGACTGCCGGGCTCTGAACCATTATATATATATTGTAATACCTGCAATAGTACAGTGCCAGAAGTGAGCAATTCTGGTAGGTGTTTATGCAGTGCCAGGACTGACTGCTGGGCTCTGAACCATTATATATATATTGTAATACCTGCAATAGTACAGTGCCACAAGTGTTTATGCAGTGCCAGGACTGACTGCCGGGCTCTGAACCACTATATATATTGTAATACCTGCAATAATACAGTGCCACAAGTGTTTATGCAGTGCCAGGACTGACTGCTGGGCTCTGAACCACTATATATATTGTAATACTTGCAATAGTACAGTGCCACAAGTGTTTATGCAGTGCCAGGACTGACTGCCGGGCTCTGAACCACTATATATATTGTAATACCTGCAATAGTACAGTGCCACAAGTGTTTATGCAGTGCCAGGACTGACTGCTGGGCTCTAAACCACTATATATATTGTAATACCTGCAATAGTACAGTGCCACAAGTGTTTATGCAGTGCCAGGACTGACTGCTGGGCTCTGAACCATTATACTGTATATTGTAATACCTGCAATAGTACAGTGCCACAAGTGTTTATGCAGTGCCAGGACTGACTGCTGGGCTCTGAACCACTATATATATTGTAATACCTGCAATAGTACAGTGCCACAAGTGAGCAATTCTGGTAAGTGTTTATGCAGTGCCAGGACTGACTGCTGGGCTCTGAACCATTATATATATATTGTAATACATGCAATAGTAGTAGTACTAATAGTGGCTGCAACCATAGGCTTGTTTGTATGTAAACCCAGTGGACTGCAGGCCAAAACTGCCCTTCTGCAGTCCACCTTGTGTGGTTGTGTATAGGGAAGGATTGAGGGATATTTGTATAGGCTAACTAAGCAGCTTCACCACCTGGTTATATCAGTGCCACCACGTGAAGGCATCCCTTTCCAGCACATCTACTGTATATACCTCCTGCATACTACATACTTTATAAGGTAGCTTTTAACCACAAGCTGTTATTTCATGTCTTATACTGCATAGATGTCAGAGCAGTGTTCCAGGATAGGGTGGTGGTGGTGGTTGTGGTGATGGTGGTGGTGGTGGTGGTGCAAGTCTGATTTGAAATTTGAATCCAGTGCACCACAGGCTTCAATTGCCCTCCTTCTGTATTCCGCCATGCACCTTTTGAGGGATAGGGTGAAAGTTGAAAGACGTTTGTTCAACCACCTTTGGCTCTCCTCTCCTTTCACTGATCCACCTGGTGAACAAGCCTACATCTTTTCTATCCTTAATGACTAGAGCAGCTTGTACAGCACCCTACCCGTATCCCTGACCGCCTTGGAGAGAGCTCCAACATACTTGACCTCTTCCTTACAACTAATCCTTCTGCTTACACTGTTACTTTTTCCTCTCCGTTGGGCTCCTCCGATCACAACCTTATCACCTTAACCTGTCCCGCTGCTGCAGTAAGGCCTGTGGACCCTCCCAAGAAGCAGCGTCTGTGGCACTTTGGAGCTGCGGATTGGGAGGCCTTCAGGGAATCCTTTGATATTCCCAGGAATGATTATTACCTCCATGGTCGGGAGCCATCTGAGTGTGCCTTGCGCATTACGGAAGTTATTCTCTCGGACATGGAAGCATACATTCCTTTCTCATATCCTGTGACTAATGCAAAAAGGCCTTGGTTTAACCACACTTGTTCTAATGCTGTCAGCAACAAGGAGAGGGCCTGTAAAAGGTACCGGAGCCAACCCACCCCTGAATCTCGTCTCTTATATGTTTCTGACTGGAAATGTTCGAAGCCTGTTCTTTGCTCTGCAGAAAATAGTTCCATTCGTAATAAATGTTCTGAACTCTCCAACTCAGATTCCCTCCTCTCCTTCTGGCACCTTGCCAAAAAACTTTCTAACAACTTTAACTCGTCGTGCTTCCCTCCTGCTTCCCTCCTCTTTTCCACTCTGATGGCTCTGAAGCAATTTCTTCTACTGATAAAGCAGATCTCTTCGCTCAGACTTTCTCCTCCAGTTCCACCTTAGACGATTCCGGTGCTGTTCCTCCATCACTTCCCCCTTCTGACTTCCTCATGGCTGACTTTAAAATTTCTTCAGCTGATGTATTTTCTGCCATCACTGGCCTCAATACTAACGAGGCATATGGGCCTGATGGAGTCCCTCCTGTTGTCCTCAAGAACTGTGCTTCTGTGCTTATACCCTGCCTATAACTCTGTTTTTTTATCAAGGCGAAAATGCACTTGACAGGTTGGTGATGTCTGGCTGAATGAAACATGTCCGAATAACATGGCTGTATTTTATATAATTACTGGTAATTTGAACAGAAACTTACTGACTAACTCAAATACAACGATGTTAGTCGGACATGTTTCACTCAGCCAGTTATCACCAGCCTGTCAAGTATATGTCTGACCCGAAAAAAAAAAAAAAAAAGTTGTGTGTAGGTAAACTGTTTTGCCTTTGTGTGTCAACTTGTACCATTCCTTCTTGCTGGAAGTTTGCTCTCATTCAGCCAGTCCCAGAGAAGGGTGACCATTCCCAACCCTCCAACTATCGTCCAATTGCTTTAACATTCTGTATCTCAAAAGTTTTTGAATCTCTTCTTAACAGAAAAATTTTAAAGCATCTTTCCTATCACAACCGTCTTTCTGATCGTCAGTACGGGTTCCGTCAGGGATGCTCCACTGGCGATCTTCTCGCCTACCTTACAGACTCCTGGTCATTCTCTTTTTGGGACTTTGGCGAAAACTTTGTCATTGCACTTGACATCTCAAAGGCTTGTGATACAGTCTGGCATAAATCTTTAATGTCCAGACTGTCTTCTTATGGTTTCTATCCTTCTGTCTGTGCCTTTATCTATGGCTTCTTGGTCATTCTATAGCTGCTGTTGTTGACAGTCACAGTTCTTCTAGAACCGTCAACAGTGGTGTTCCTCAGGGCTCTGTCCTATCACCAACTATCTTCCTTTTATTCATCAATGACCTTCTAAGCTGTACATCTAACCCTATCCACTCATACGCTGATGATTCCACCCTTCACCTTTCCATTCGGTTCCCGCAACGTCCATCTCAGCAGTTATTTCAAGAAACAAGGGATGAGGCTATGGCACACCTAATGTCTGACTTGGCTCGTATTTCTGACTGGGATAAAAGTAATCTTGTTGTTTTGAATGCATCAGAAACTCAGTTTTTACACCTATCAACCCGACAAAATCTTCCACAGGAGTACCCACTAATGTTTAATAATATCCAGCTCAATCCTGCATCATGTTTAAACATAACTGGGGTTTCATTCTCTTGGGTCTTATCTTGGAAAGATCATATTACCTATCTGTAAAATCTGCTTCCAAGAGATTAGGTGTGCTATGCTGACTCTGTGCCTTCTTTACCCCTGCACAGTTGTTGACCTTATAGGCTACACGGGTTTCATTCGCCCGTGTAGAGAACAACTCTTATGTGTGGGCAGGCTTCCCACATACAGCTCTTCTCAATAGGGTGGAGTCAAAGGCTTTTCGTCTCATTAACTCTCCTCTTCTTACTGACTCCTTTCAACCTCTGTCTCTTTGCCGCACTGTTGCATCTTTATCTCTTTTCTGTCGCTACTTCAATGGTCACTGCTCCTCTGAATTGTCTTCTTGCATCCCTCCACCTCTGTGGCGGGCACTTAGCACCAGTTTAGCAA
>NW_027643851.1:200000-228022 GCF_032717465.1 Coenobita brevimanus
GTTCCACCTTTCCTATATAATATTACATTGGGATGGATTCAAACATAAATTCCTCGCTGCTCAGCGTCGAAGCTTGGCAAATTTCCAGCGATAATTTCCCAGCCATCGCAGACCGCCAATTGTAGTCATTTCGTCCTGAGAAGTGTAACCAAGTGTCATAGTCTGAGTCCTCTGCTTTCAGATACACCCAACTGAAAGATAGTTGACAATTCCATTTTGTAGCCTGGGTGGAAGTTAGCTATTTGCAGCGAGCCCTAGCCATCAGGGAAATGGCTGCCATCATTGTCAGTTGTGTGCGGTTGACACAAGGGGAAAGCAGGGCCAATGCCACCCATTTAAAAGTAAAGGAAAAGAGGTTAGGCTGTTTGTGGCCGTGCCAAAAAAGATACAAAACCAAACATACACTTCACTTTAACAAAACAAAGGTTGAACACTGGAATACTGAACCAGGTCCAAAAGGACAAGTGCAATTCGTTTATACGTTCCCAGATCCAGTGCCACTGCACATCAAAGGAGAATAACTGTAATTTAAGGTTAAAAGTGGAAGAAAAACACTAAAAAAATGCTTTTCGAATATCAACCAAACAATATTTTCTCCGGTTGAATTCCACCCTGTCCAGCCTCCTAACGCTAACATCTCCCCCACCGCTGAGCTGGGAGAGGAGGGCACCCACCCCCCACCCACTTACCACGATGAAAACCCCCATGAGTCGGGAGAGGAGGAGGAAGGCACCCACCCTGTCCAGGCTCACGAGCATGGTGAGGAAAAGGAGGAGGAGGCGGGCAGTCACCCTGTCCAGGCTCACGAGCATGGAGAGGAGTAGGAGCAGGTGGGCACCCACCCTGTCCTGGCTCACGAGCATGTTGAGGAAAAGGAGGAGGAGGAGCAGGCGAGCACCCACCCTGTCCTAGCTCACGAGCATGGTGAGGAAAAGGAGGAGGAGGAGCAGACGTGCACCCACCCTGTCCTAGCTCACGAGCATGGTGAGGAAAAGGAGGAGCAGGCGGGCACCCACCCTGTCCTGGCTCACGAGCATGGTGAGGAAAAGGAGGAGCAGGCGGGCACCCACCCTGTCCTGGCTCACGAGCATGGTGAGGAAAAGGAGGAGCAGGCGGGCACCCACCCTGTCCTGGCTCACGAGCATGGTGAGGAAAAGGAGGAGGAGGAGCAGGCGAGCACCCACCCTGTCCTGGCTGACGAGCATGGTGAGGAAAAGGAGGAGCAGGCGGGCACCCACCCTGTCCTGGCTCAAGAACATGGAGAGGAGGAGGAGCGGGTGGGCACCCACCCTGTCCTGGCTCACGTGCATGGTGAGGAAAAGGAGGAGGAGGCGGGCACCCATCCTATCCTGGCTCACGAGCATGGTGAGGAAAAGGAGGAGGAGCAGGCGGGCACCCACCCTGTCCTGGCTCACGAGCATGGACAGGAGGAGGAGCAGGCCTACACCCACCCTGTCCTGGCTCACGAGCATGGAGAGGAAAAGGAGGAGCAGGCGGTTACCCACCCTTTCCTGGCTCACGAGCATGGAGAGGAGGAGGAGCAGGCCTGCACCCACCCTGTCCTGGCTCACGAGCATGGAGAGGAGGAGGAGCAGGCCTGCACCCACCCTGTCCTGGCTCACGAGCATGGACATGAGGAGGAGCAGGCCGGCACCCACCCTGTTCTGGCTCACGAGCTTGGTGAGGAGGAGGAGCAGGCAGGAACCCACCCTGTCCTGGCTGACGAGCATGGTGAGGAAAAGGAGGAGCAGGCGGGCACCCACCCTGTCCTGGCTCACGAGCATGGTGAGGAAAAGGAGGAGGCGGCAGGCACCCACCCTGTCCTGGCTCACGAGCATGGTGAGGAAAAGGAGGAGGAGGAGCAGGCGGGCACCCACCCTGTCCTGGGTCACGAGCATGGACAGGAGGAGGAGCAGGCGGGCACCCACCCTGTCCTGGGTCACGAGCATGGACAGGAGGAGGAGCAGGCGGGCACCCACCCTGTCCTGGCTCACGAGCATTTTGAGGAAAAGGAGGAGCAGGCGGGCACCCACCCTGTCCTGGCTCAAGAACATGGAGAGGAGGAGGAGCAGGTGGGCACCCACCCTGTCCTGGCTCACGAGTATGGAGAGGAAAAGGAGGAGCAGGCGGGCACCCACCCTGTCCTGGCTCACGAGCATGGTGAGGAAAAGGAGGAGCAGGCGGGCACCCACCTTGTCCTGGCTCACGAGCATGGTGAGGAAAAGGAGGAGCAGGCGGGCACCCACCCTGTCCTGGCTCACGAGCATGGACAGAAGGAGGAGCAGGCGGGCACCCACCCTGTCCTGGCTCACGAGCATGGTGAGGAAAAGGAGGAGGAAGCAGGCACCCACCCTGACTTTGCTCACGAGCATGGTGAGGAAAAGGAGGAGCAGGCAGGCACCCACGCTGACTTTGCTCATGAGCCTGGTGAGGAAAAGGAGGAGCAGGCGGGCACCCATCCTGTCCTGGCTCACGAGCATGGTGAGGAAAAGGAGGAGGAGGAGCAGGCGAGCACCCACCCTGTCCTGGCTCACGAGCATGGTGAGGAAAAGGGGGAGCAGGCGGGCACCCAGCCAGTCCAGGCTCACAAGCATTTTGAGGAAAAGGAGGAGCAGGCGGGCACCCAGCCTGTCCTGGCTGCCGAGCATTTTGAGGAAAAGGAGGATCAGGCGGGCACCCACCCTGTCCTGGTTCACGAGCATTTTGAGGAAAAGGAGGAGCAGACGGGCACCCACCCTGTCCTGGCTCACGATCCTTTTGACGAAAAGGAGGAGCAGGCGGGCACCCACCCTGTCTTGGCTCACGATCATTTTGAGAAAAAGGAGGAGCAGGCGGGCACCCACCCTGTCCTGGCTCACGAGCATTTTGAGGAAAAGGAGGAGCAGGCGGGCACCCACCCTGTCCTGGCTCACGAGCATGGTGAGGAAAAGGAGGAGCAGGCGGGCACCCACCCTGTCCTGGCTCACGAGCATGGTGAGGAAAAGGAGGAGCAGGCGGGCACCCACCCTGTCCTGGCTCACGAGCATGGACAGGAGGAGGAGCAGGCCTGCACCCACCTTGTCCTGGCTCACGAGCATGGTGAGGAGGAAGAGCAGGCCTGCACCCACCCTGTCCAGGCTCACGAGCATGATGAGGAAAAGGAGGAGCAGGCGGGCACGCACCCTGTCCTGGCTCACGAGCATGGTGAGGAAAAGGAGGAGCAGGCGGATACCCACCCTGTGCTGGCTCACGAGTATGGAGAGGAAAAGGAGGAGCAGGTGGGCACCCACCCTGTCCTGGCTTACGAGCATTGTGAGGAGGAGGAGCAGGTCTGCACCCACCCTGTCCTGTCTGACGAGCATGGTGAGGAAGAGGAGCAGGCAGGCACCCACCCTGTCCTGGCTCACGAGCATGGTGAAGAGGAGGAGCAGGCAGACACCCACCCTGTCCTGGCTCATGAGCATGGTGAGGAAAAGGAGGAGCAGGCGGGCACCCACCCTGTCCTGGCTCACGAGCATTTTGAGGAACAGGAGGAGCAGGCAGGCACCCACCCTGTCCTGGCTCACGAGCATGGTGAGGAAAAGGAGGAGCAGGCGGGCACCCACCCTGTCCTGGCTCACTATCATGGTGAGGAAAAGGAGGAGCAGGCGGGCACCCACCCTGTCCTGGCTCACTAGCATGGTGAGGAAAAGGAGGAGCAGGCCGGCACCCACCTTGTCCTGGCTCACGATCATGGTGAGGAGGAGGAGCAGGCAGGCACCCAGCCAGTCCTGGCTCACGAGCATTTTGAGGAAAAGGAGGAGCAGGCAGGCACCCACCCTGTCCTGGCTCACGAGCATGGTGAGGAAAAGGAGGAGCAGGCGGGCACCCACCCTGTCCTGGCTCACGAGCATGGTGAGGAAAAGGAGGAGCAGGCGGGCACCCACCCTGTTCTGGCTCACGAGCATGGTGAGGAAAAGGAGGAGCAGGCGGGCACCCACCCTGTTCTGGCTCACGAGCATGGTGAGGAAAAGGAGGAGCAGGCGGGCACCCACCCTGTTCTGGCTCACGAGCATGGTGAGGAAAAGGAGGAGCAGGCGGGCACCCACCCTGTTCTGGCTCACGAGCATGGTGAGGAAAAGGAGGAGCAGGCGGGCACCCACCCTGTTCTGGCTCACGAGCATGGTGAGGAAAAGGAGGAGCAGGCGGGCACCCACCCTGTTCTGGCTCACGAGCATGGTGAGGAAAAGGAGGAGCAGGCGGGCACCCACCCTGTCCTGGCTCACGAGCATGGTGAGGAAAAGGAGGAGCAGGCGGGCACCCAGCCTGTCCTGGCTCACGAGCATTTTGAGGAAAAGGAGGAGCAGGCGGGCACCCAGCCTGTCCTGGCTCACGAGCATTTTGAGGAAAAGGAGGAGCAGGCGGGCACCCAGCCTGTCCTGGCTCACGAGCATGGTGAGGAAAAGGAGGAGCAGGCGGGCACCCACCCTGTCCTGGCTCACGAGCATGGTGAGGAAAAGGAGGAGCAGGCGGGCACCCACCCTGTCCTTGCTCACGAGCATGGTGAGGAAAAGGAGGAGCAGGCGGGCACCCACCCTGTCCTGGCTCACGAGCATGGTGAGGAAAAGGAGGAGCAGGCGGGCACCCACCCTGTCCTGGCTCACGAGCATGGTGAGGAAAAGGAGGAGCAGGCGGGCACCCACCCTGGCCTGGCTCACGAGCATGGTGAGGAAAAGGAGGAGCAGGCGGGCACCCACCCTGTTCTGGCTCACGAGCATGGTGAGGAAAAGGAGGAGCAGGCGGGCACCCACCCTGTCCTGGCTAACGAGCATGGTGAAGAAAAGGAAGAGCAGGCGGGCACCCAGGTAGTCCTGGCTCACGAGCATTTTGAGGAAAAGGAGGAGCAGGCGGGCACCCAGCCTGTCCTGGCTCACGAGCATTTTGAGGAAAAGGAGGAGCAGGCGGGCACCCACCCTGTCCTGGCTCACAAGCATGGTGAGGAAAAGGAGGAGCAGGCGGGCACCCACCCTGACCTTGCTCACGAGCATGGTGAGGAAAAGGAGGAGCAGGCGGGCACCCACCCTGTCTTGGCTCACGAGCATGGTGAGGAAAAGGAGGAGCAGGCGGGCACCCACCCTGTCCTGGCTCACGGGCATGGTGAGGAAAAGGAGGAGCAGGCGGGCACCCACCCTGTCCTGGCTCACGAGCATGGTGAGGAAAAGGAGGAGCAGGCGGGCACCCACCCTGTCCTGGCTCACGAGCATGTTGAGGAAAAGGAGGAGCAGGCAGGCACCCACCCTGTCCTGGCTCACGAGCATGTTGAGGAAAAGGAGGAGCAGGCAGGCACCCACCCTGTCCTGGCTCACGAGCATGGTGAGGAAAAGGAGGAGCAGGCGGACACCCACCCTGTCCTGGGTCACGAGCATGGACAGGAGGAGGAGCAGGCGGGCACCCACCCTGTCCTGGCTCACGAGCATTTTGAGGAAAAGGAGGAGCAGGCGGGCACCCACCCTGTCCTGGCTCAAGAACATGGAGAGGAGGAGGAGCAGGTGGGCACCCACCCTGTCCTGGCTCACGAGTATGGAGAGGAAAAGGAGGAGCAGGCGGGCACCCACCCTGTCCTGGCTCACGAGCATGGTGAGGAAAAGGAGGAGCAGGCGGGCACCCACCCTGTCCTGGCTCACGAGTATGGAGAGGAAAAGGAGGAGCAGGCGGGCACCCACCCTGTCCTGGCTCACGAGTATGGAGAGGAAAAGGAGGAGCAGGCGGGCACCCACCCTGTCCTGGCTCACGAGCATGGTGAGGAAAAGGAGGAGCAGGCGGGCACCCACCCTGTCCTGGCTCACGAGCATGGTGAGGAAAAGGAGGAGCAGGCGGGCACCCACCCTGTCCTGGCTCACGAGCATGGTGAGGAAAAGGAGGAGGAAGCGGGCACCCACCCTGACTTTGCTCACGAGCCTGGTGAGGAAAAGGAGGAGCAGGCGGGCACCCACCCTGACTTTGCTCACGAGCATGGTGAGGAAAAGGAGGAGGAAGCAGGCACCCACCCTGACTTTGCTCACGAGCCTGGTGAGGAAAAGGAGGAGCAGGCGGGCACCCACCCTGACTTTGCTCACGAGCCTGGTGAGGAAAAGGAGGAGCAGGCGGGCACCCATCCTGTCCTGGCTCACGAGCATGGTGAGGAAAAGGAGGAGCAGGCGGGCACCCACCCTGTCCTGGCTAACGAGCATGGTGAGGAAAAGGAGGAGCAGGCGGGCACCCACCCTGTCCTGGCTAACGAGCATTTTGAGGAAAAGGAGGAGCAGGCGGGCACCCACCCTGTTCTGGCTCACGAGCATGGTGAGGAAAAGGAGGAGCAGGCGGGCACCCACCCTGTCCTGGCTAACGAGCATGGTGAGGAAAAGGAGGAGCAGGCGGGCACCCAGCCTGTTCTGGCTCACGAGCATGGTGAGGAAAAGGAGGAGCAGGCGGGCACCCAGCCTGTCCTGGCTCACGAGCATGGTGAGGAAAAGGAGGAGCAGGCGGGCACCCACCCTGTCCTGGCTAATGAGCATGGTGAAGAATAGGAGGAGCAGGCGGGCACCCACCCTGTCCTGGCTCACGAGCATGGTGAGGAAAAGGAGGAGTAGGCGGGCACCCACCCTGTCCTGGCTCACAAGCATGGTGAAGAAAAGGAGGAGCAGGCAGGCACCTAGCCAGTCCTGGCTCACGAGCATGGTGAGGAAAAGGAGGAGCAGGCGGGCACCCACCCTGTCCTGGCTAACGAGCATGGTGAGGAAAAGGAGGAGCAGCAGGCGGGCACCCACCCTGTCCCCACCCAGAATGGGAAGGTGGACCCCACCCAGCATGGGACAGAGAACCCCACCCAGAATGGGAAGGAGGACCCCTCCCCGTCCTCTCAGGGGGCGGCGGCCGACCCCTCCACCTCTGCTGTGCCAAAGGCCTGTTCTGCTGGGGTCCAGGAATCCTCCATTTTTATTCCTGCACTGATGCGGGGACGTTTCATCGGCTATCAAGGCAAAAACCTAACGAGAGTGTGTTATGAATTTTGTGTTAAAATGGATGTCAAGGATGATCCTGCCTAGCCAATAAAGGTGAAGGGCGAAAAAAGTGCTGTGGATTCTTGTATCAGTTTTCTGATGAAACAATATCACGGCAGCATCGCTCCCCTGGCTGTGCCTGGCAAGACGTCAGATTACCTCCGAAAAATAGTGCAAGTTGGGCCAAGCCATCGAGGCTTATTAATCGGCAAGAAAGGAAAAAATCTTGAAAAAATCCGCAAAATGTTTGGGGTAGATGTTTACTGTCCCAGGGATAACGGGAGGCCATTAGCCGTAAGTGGATGCACACAATCCGTGGCTACCTGTGTTGATTATCTCGTTAAGAATTATAAGGCCACCCCTGACATGCAAACATCAGCACCAGCATCAGGGGCAGCAGCGTCACCTGCGCCTGCAACAGTGTCAAAAAGTACTTCCTCCACACCACCACCGGCAGAACAACACACGATGGCACCGACAAAACACTACATAGTTCCACCATATCCTGGTGAGGTTCCTAATCCTCCGGGTTTATGTTATGGACTTATTTATCTGAATCCAGATAAAATGTGTCATTTCAGGGGACCGTGTGATTCCAATCTGAATATGTTTTGCCGTAGGCACGGGGTACAAATAATACTAAATCCAGACCCCGGGGAGCCGCTGAAAATCCTGGGGTGCAATGCGGCAGTCTGTATGGCTGTGGAGGCGTTAGTGGACGAATATGATGGTGAGGTAGTCGGTGTGCCCCTCGGTCAGTGAACGGGCCACCCCCTCACCCCAATTTTTCATCGTTAAGTTTCCACTAAGCTCCTTAGCCGTGCAAGCCAATACTTGGTCTGCAATCGAACTGATTCATCTCGAGCTTCTTATTTGCATCTCACTCACTTTCCTTGAATTGTCTTTTAAAAAACTAATGGGTTATAACATACTTTGTTTTTTATGCTTACTACCACTAGACGACTTTACCTACTGTGAGAGAGAGAGAGAGAGAGAGAGAGAGAGAGAGGGAGTGTGTGTGTGTGTGTGTGTGTGTGTGTGTGTGTGTGTGTGTGTGTGTGTGGTAGAATCCTACCAAGTGCACACATACCCCTGCCTGTCATACCCATAATCGAATAAAAGGGACTGAAAACGAGAAGGGCAAATGCATTTAGTAGGTGGACCTGTAATAAGGCAGGTGAATTAAGAGGGAGTGCAGTATTAAAGGAAAGTGTTAGAAAGCAGTTCGGAATTACGGTGTACACACACACACACACACACACACACACACACACACACACACACACACACACACACACACACACACACACATACAACTCCATAACGCCTGTAGGGTAGAAACCATGCCGTTGACCCCAAGGATCCCATTCCCCTGCTCCTCTTGCCTCTCCTCATTCTCTTACTCTTAGTTTCTTTCTTCAAGTCACTTTCCTCACCTGCCATCCTAGTCAGTTCAGTCATCTATTCTTCCCTTCCCTTCCGTCTCAGTTTCCCTTCTCTGTCCTCCACTCACTTCTCTCTCGTCTTCTTTTCTTTCTTCTCTTTACTGCCATCCTCTTCATTTCCTGTTCTTTCCCTTTCTCTCCTATTCCTTCCTTTCCTTTCTTCTCAGGTGCTTTCTCTCCTGTCCCTTCCCGTTCCTTTCCTCTCCTTCGCTCTTTCCTTCCCCTCCGCTCCCCTCCCCTTCCTTCCCCCCATTCTCTCCTGTTCTATCCTGTCCTGCCTTGTCCTGCATTGCCTTGCCCTGCCCTGCCCTGCCCTGTCCTCCCTTGCCCTGCCCTGCCCTGCCCTTCCTTTCCTCTCCTTTAATTTCTCCCACTTCTCCTCTCCTCTCCTCTCCTCTTCCCTTCGCTCCTTCCCGCCCCTTCCCTCTCACCTCTTCTCCTCTCTACCCCCTCCTCTTCTCTCCATCCCCCTCCTTTCCTCTCCACTCCCCTCCTCTTCTTTCTCCACCTCTCAGCAGCCGTTGAGCACTGAACCACCACACATACAAGAAGTTAAAGACGCTACAACCTGCTCTTCAATTCCTTTTCCAGCATTAAATTGCCTCGATTTTTACCAGTCGGAGAGAGAGAGAGAGAGAGAGAGAGAGAATGGTGGGGATACTTTACTTTGCAAAGAAAAGAAAACAGCTGGAGGTTGCGATCGTCAGCCTACCTGTGGAAAGAAAACAAACAGGTGACAAACGTAAGATCAATGTAATTAGTATTAAAAAAAGTGCTTGCGATACACCTACAGTTCTTTCACCTTAACCTGGCCCAGATTCTCGTCCGTTTTGCAGGTTACTTCACGTAGCTCAGTGGCTGATAAAGCCAAAGCTACGGCTCTACATCCTCTCCACAACACTTCTTCATGACTAGCTTCACAATGCAGTGTTAATCAGTTGTTGCAGCTGGACATTCAAGATGGAGAGATGGCAGATTTACACCAAGTTAGAGTCCAATGAGTACATTATAATTCAAAGATTTCATGAGTTCCATTTCTAGCTGCCTCAAACGGAGAGAAATGACAGTGATTAGGTGGATGTGCAGTGCGTCCTTGAATGCGGGGCCTGGGAGGGCTGGGTTTATGATGGATGAGTTGAGAGGAAGGATGGGACCGGAGTGTATTGGTGTTGTGATAAGAAGGGGTAGACTGAGATGGTTTGAGAGGAAGGATGGGACTGGAGTGTATTGGTGTTGTGATGAGGAGGGGTAGATTGAAATGGTTTGAGAGGAAGGATGGGACTGGAGTGTATTGGTATTGTAATGAGGAGGGGTAGACTGAGATGGTCTGAGAGGAAGGATGGGACTGGAGTGTATTGGTATTGTGATGAGGAAGGGCAGATTGAGATGGTCTGGGAGAAAGGATGGGACTGGAGTGTATTGGTGTTGTAATGAGGAGGGGTAGACTGAGATGGTCTGAGAGGAAGGATGGGACTGGAGTGTTTTGGTGTTGTGATGAGAAGGGGTAGATTGAGATGGTTTGGGAGGAAAGATGGGACTGGAGTGTATTGGTATTGTGATGAGGAGGGACAGGTTGAGATGGTTTGACAGGAAGGATGGGACTGGAATGTATTGGTGTTGTGATGGGGAGGGACAGGTTGAGATGGTTTGACAGGAAGGATGGGACTGGAATGTATTGGTGTTGTGATGGGGAGGGACAGGTTGAGATGGTTTGACAGGAAGGATGGGACTGGAATGTATTGGTGTTGTGATGGGGAGGGACAGGTTGAGATGGTTTGACAGGAAGGATGGGACTGGAATGTATTGGTGTTGTGATGGGGAGGGACAGGTTGAGATGGTTTGACAGGAAGGATGGGACTGGAATGTATTGGTGTTGTGATGGGGAGGGACAGGTTGAGATGGTTTGAGTGGAAGGATGGGACTGGAATGTATTGGTGTTGTGATGGGGAGGGACAGGTTGAGATGGTTTGAGTGGAAGGATGGGACTGGAATGTATTGGTGTTGTGATGGGGAGGGACAGGTTGAGATGGTTTGACAGGAAGGATGGGACTGGAATGTATTGGTGTTGTGATGGGGAGGGACAGGTTGAGATGGTTTGACAGGAAGGATGGGACTGGAATGTATTGGTGTTGTGATGGGGAGGGACAGGTTGAGATGGTTTGACAGGAAGGATGGGACTGGAATGTATTGGTGTTGTGATGGGGAGGGACAGGTTGAGATGGTTTGACGGGAAGGATGGGACTGGAATGTATTGATGCTGTGATGAGGAAGTGTCGATTTTAATGGTTTGGACATGTGAAGAGGATGGAGGATGACAATTGGGTGTGGAAGGTGCGAGGTATGAACGTCGAGGGTAAGGCTGAGAGAGGCAGACTGGAAAAGGCCGGACTGTAAGGCTGCCAGAGATCGAGCAGCGTAGAGAGCCGCTGTCAGGTGACCAAGGCTGACTCATGAAAGTATGTTGAACGAAAAGGATTTTACTGACACATTAATATGCTGTGTGGAGGGGATGAAGAATGAGAGACTGACTAGGAGAGTGTCTGTGAGTGAGTTGGAGGGGGAAGGAGAAGGAGACCAAGAATGAGATGGAGGAATGGAGAGATATATGAGAGAGAAGGTTGTGAGAGACTGACTAGAAGAGTGAATGTAAGTGAGGTGGAGGGGGAGACCGAGGATGAGATGGAGGGACTGGGTGGAGAGGAATATGAATGAGGGTGTGTGTGCTGGGAGGAAGACACTGAAATGACGGAGGACAGGGCGACATGGAGGCGATTTTCTTGTGGCCACCCCTTACGGGATTAAGGCGTCTGACACTAGATAGATAGATAGACTGGATGGTATAGTTAGTGTAAGGAGCAGGATTAGTATTGGCTGTTTGATGTGTGTGTGTTGGATCAGCTGACAGTGTATGTATGGAGAAGGTGTGTGTGTAGTGAGTGTGCATGTGTGTATGTTGTAATGGTTATGTGTGTGTATGTATGGAGAAGGTGTGTGTGTAGTGAGTGTGTATGTGTGTATGTTGTAATGGTTATGTGTGTGTATGTATGGAGAAGGTGTGTGTGTAGTGAGTGGTGCATGTGTGTATGTTGTAATGGTCATGTGTGTGTATGTATGGAGAAGGTGTGTGTGTAGTGAGTGGTGCATGTGTGTATGTTGTAATGGTCATGTGTGTGTATGTATGGAGAAGGTGTGTGTGTAGTGAGTGGTGCATGTGTGTATGTTGTAATGGTCATGTGTGTGTATGTATGGAGAAGGTGTGTGTGTAGTGAGTGTGCATGTGTGTATGTTGTAATGGTTATGTGTAGGTGTGTGTGTGTGTATGGAGAAGGTGTGTGTGTAGTGAGTGTGCATGTGTGTATGTTGTAATGGTTATGTGTAGGTGTGTGTGTATGGAGAAGGTGTGTGTGTAGTGAGTGGTGCATGTGTGTATGTTGTAATGGTTATGTGTAGGTGTGTGTGTATGGAGAAGGTGTGTGTATAGTGAGTGATGCATGTGAGAGTAGACACGTAATGGTTATGTGTGAGTGTGTGTGTGTGTGTGTGTGTGTGTGTGTGTGTGTGTGTGTGTGTGTGTGTCAACACCAGGGCACAAATACACCAAACAATACACCATCACAACTCGCTTAAAATGTCCGCCACGACTTGCGTCTTGAACACAGACACGGGCAGAACGTGCACTGCAACACCAACATGTTGCTGCCAAGACAAAACAATTCCTCAGTTAAGTCACGTGGTTAGACATTAGCAGGAGTGATGTAATGACCTGCAAGGCGGTGGTGAAGGTGCTGCCAGTGTGGGGTAGTGTGGGGTCAGTGTGGGGGTGGTGAAGGTGCTGGCAGTGTGGGGTTAGTGTGGGGTCAGTGTGGGGGTGGTGAAGGTGCTGGCAGTGTGGGGTTAGTGTGGGGGTGGTGAAGCTGGCAGTGTGGGGTTAGTGTGGGAGTACTGAAGGTGCTGGCAGTATGGGGTTAGTGTGGGGGTGGTGAAGGGGCTGGCAGTGTGGGGTTAGTGTGGGGTTAGTGTGGGGGTACTGAAGGTGCTGGCAGTGTGGGGTTAGTGTGGGGGTACTGAAGGTGCTGGCAGTGTGGGGTTAGTGTGGGGTCAGTGTGGGGGTGGTGAAGGGGCTGGCAGTGTGGGGTTAGTGTGGGGGTAGTGAAGGTGCTGGCAGTGTGGGGTTAGTGTGGGGGTAGTGAAGGTGCTGGCAGTGTGGGGTTAGTGTGGGGGTACTGAAGGTGCTGGCAGTGTGGGGTTAGTGTGGGGTCAGTGTGGGGGTACTGAAGGGGCTGTTAGTGTGGGGTCAGTGTGGGGGTGGTGAAGGGGCTGGCAGTGTGGGGTTAGTGTGGGGGTAGTGAAGGTGCTGGCAGTGTGGGGTTAGTGTGGGCATTGCAGTGTTTGCCTTCTGCACACACACACACACACACACACACACACACACACACACACACACACACACACACACACACACACACACACACACACACACACACATCACACAAACCCACCTACACACACACACACACACACACACACACACACACACACACACACACACACACACACACACACACACACACACACACACACACACACACACACACACACACACACACCCACACACACACACACACACACACACACACACACACACACATCACACAAACCCACCTACACACACACACACACACACACACACACACACACACACACACACACACACACACACACACACACACACACACACACACACACACACACACACACACACACACACACACACACACACACACACACACACACACACACACACACACACTTCTCATCTTAAAGGGGCCAATGTAGGCTGTAGGCAATACCTCCAGTGCAACAAGTCTTCCAAACTGAGTGTAATCCTTTCTATGTCAGGCGATTTTCATTTTTATTGTACCAACGAATTTCTAGCAGTCCATCTATCTATCTATTGCCAGACGCCTCAATCCCGTAAGGGGTGGCCACAAACAAATCACCTCCATATCGCCCTGTCCCCTGCCATTTCACTGCCCTGCTCCCAGTATCTAATCCTCTCCCTCCCCCTCCCTCTCCCTCCCCTTACCTCACTCACATACACTCTCCTCGTTAGTCTCTTATATACCTCTCCACTCCATCCCTCTATCTCATCCTCGGCCTCCCCTCCCTCCCCTCAAGACCATCTTTGTCTAAATAAAGCCGTTGGGCGTTAATCAGCCTGAAATACATGATGGGACTGAAGGGGTACATTGAGTTGGCTTCTTGTGTAGGTATTGTAGTTGTTGACAGAACCCCGGCACCTTGACTGTGCAGACTGGAGGCGTCAGGGTGGTGGGGGTAGGTGAGGCAAGGGATGTGAAGCAGAGGCAGGGGTGTTGGTGTAGCAGGTAGGCAGGGGATGTGAGGCAGAGAAGGGTTAAGGAGAGGCAGGGGTGTTGGTGTAGCAGGTAGGCAGGGGAGTGTGAGGCAGAGAAGGGTTAAGGAGAGGCAGGGATGTTGGTGTAGCAGGTAAGCAGGGTGATGTGAGGCAGAGAAGGGTTAAGGAGAGGCAGGGGTGTTGGTGTAGCAGGTAGGCAGGGCAGGCTTGGGGAAAGGTAGGGTGGCATGAGTGGAGGAGACAGAGGTGCAGGCGGCAGGGGTGGCAGTACTCAGTGTGTTGGAGGTAAACAAGAGGCAGGGCTGGGTTGGATGTCAGGTGGGGTTGGGTAAGGCAGGACTGGATCAGGCAGGGTGAGTGTGACAGGACGGGTTGCGAAGTGGAGGTAGGAAAGAGAGAATAATGAGTGAGGTGAGGGTGGGGAAGGCATGGGTGGGTGAGGTAGGGGTAGGGAAGGCATGGGTGGGTGAGGTAGGGGTGGGGAAGGCATGGGTGGGTGAGGTAGGGGTGGGGAAGGCATGGGTGGGTGAGGTAGTCAAGCATCAGGGTGAATTAATAACACTAGTCTTGATGGAAATTGTGTTTTTCCTATCCCACCTGAGTTACGGACACACACACAAGTATCTTCCCAGGTTGAACGAATACATAGCTGAAAAACTACTAAACCATCTGACACACGCCCTAGTAGTGATGGGGGTTTTCACTGTATATCGCCAGTTGTACATTTCCGTTGGCTTTATAACACTTCTTCCTCAGTGGTCTACTCGTATTCTTTACACCTCAGTTTTCTTAAGTGTTCCTGATGCAAACTACGTGGTTATCAAGACGTGGTTGCCAGGGTGTAATACACAAAACAAACCACCAAGCAAGAGGCGACACCAAGCCTCTACAAGCAGCATGCAATCCCACCCACAACCCTAACTTCTGATGAGAAAGTACGTTCGTTCAGTGATGGGAGAATGCTTTGGCTGGTACATTCTCTATCTATCTATCTATCTACTGTATCTGTCCATCTATGTATCTCTACGTATTGCCAGATGCCTCAATCCCGTAAGGGGTGGCCACACATAAATCACCTCCATGTCGCCCTGTCCCCCTCTGTTTCACTGCCCTGCTCCCAGCTCACACACCCATTTCTCATATACCTCTCCACTCCATCCCTCCATCTCATCCTTGGCCTCCACCTCCCTATCCCCCCTCCACCTCACTCAGATACATAGTAGTATGAATAAATTTTAAGAAAACGATGTATGAATATTATAGTATTGATATAGTATTATTATTTGCCTGCTAAATTCCACTGACATCGTTTGGTGTGCAAATAAATGGTACAACACTAAAACAATATTAATTCCAGCCACTTTGCGTAGGGCTTAGGCTGTCAACAGTTATTTCATCGATATAATACTGCCCTTATTAAACAGTATATCTTCAAGTAAGGCCTGTATCTTAAGATTTTCTCACACTGAACGGGAAGCCGATAGTGACATTATTTTCCGTCGTATTCATCACAAACATCGTATATTAATGCAGTATTAATGTACAGTTAGATGTTTACCACTAATTCGTTAAGATTTATCCCTGAGGCACGAGTGAAAGATGTTATACAGTACGTACATTTGCGGTGATTGGCTGCGGGGCCTGACCCCGGAAAGAGATGACATCTGATTGGCTGTGTGACGTCACTACACTACCCACAATGCAACAGCCGACCAGGAGGGCAGGCGCAGGCAAGGAAGTTACCGGTGTTGTTTTTTGTTGGTATATTTTTGTCAATGTACCAACTTGTGGTGCACTTACACAAGACTTTGGGCCACATCAGCGGTGTGAGACAACAGCGAGCTGCCAGAACGAGGCAGCGTGTGTCTAGCAGCACAAATGAACGGGTAAGGCGTGTGAAAATAGCAAGCCTGTGCTGGTGTCAATATGGCAGGTGAGAGAAAGACGAATGTGAGGCGTGAGGTGTGACTGCGTGAACTTGACACAGGCCCATTGTTTTGGTCAATACCATCAATATAGTTCAGGCATCTTACATAGACGGAACCTGACGCAGTGCTGTTGTTTTGGTCAATACCATCAATATAGTTCAGGCACCTTACATAGACGGAACCTGACGCAGTGCCATTGTTTTGGTCAATACCATCAATATAGTTCAGGCACCTTACATAGACGGAACCTGACGCAGTGCCATTGTTTTGGTCAGTACCATCAATATAGTTCAGGCAGCTTACATAGACGGAACCTGACGCAGTGCTGTTGTTTTGGTCAATACCATCAATATAGTTCAGGCACCTTACACAGACAATATAGTTCAGGCACCTTACATAGACAATATAGTTCAGGCACCTTACATAGACAATATAGTTCAGGCACCTTACATAGACAATATAGTTCAGGCACCTTACATAGACGGAACCTGACGCAGTGCCATTGTTTTGGGCAATACCATCAATATAGTTCAGGCACCTTACATAGACGGAACCTGACGCAGTGCTGTTGTTTTGGTCAATACCATCAGTATAGTTCAGGCACCTTACACAGACAATATAGTTCAGGCACCTTACATAGACGGAACCTGACGCAGTACCATTGTTTTGGTCAATACCATCAATATGGTTCAGGCACCTTACATAGACGGAACCTGACGCAGTGCTGTTGTTTTGGTCAATACCATCAATATAGTTCAGGCACCTTACATAGACGGAACCTGACGCAGTACTGTTGTTTTGGTCAATACCATCAGTATAGTTCAGGCACCTTACATAGACGGAAAATGTCCTGTTGCAGGTAATTTCTTACAGATCCAGTAAGTCTTAGAGACACTGGCATTACATCACTTCATCAGCACTTTATCATTAGCATCGTGTTACCGTAACATGTGCCTATCACCTCCCTTCCTGCTGGAGAGGGGGCTCCCTATTACCATAGACTCTCTTTACCACCACCTAACCATCACCATCACCACCACCACGTAGTCACCTCCCATCCACCACTGCCACCACCACCCAACCATCACCATCACCACCATCACGTAGTCACCTCCCATCCACCACTGCCACCACCACCCAACCATCACCACCACCTGACCACCCTACCACCACCACCACCACTCCCCACACCACGTCCCAACCCAAACTGTGTAGGTAGATGCAGTGTGGTATAAGATGGGTTTCTTTGTTAATGGCAAGTAGTTGTAGCTTGTCCACTACCTGCAGGTATTATTATTATTATTATTATTATTATTATTATTATTATCATTATTATTATTATTATTATTATTATTATTATTATTATTATTATTATCATCAATATTATTATTATTATTATTATTATTATTATTATTATATTATCATCAGTATTATTATTATTATTATTATTATTATTATTATTAATCATTAAAGGTAAAATTACCTGCGTCAACGGATGTCAGGGTTCTCCACATGAGTGTCTGTACTCTGTGGTGAAAGTTATGCACGTGAATTGCAAGTGTTGTGATCGTTCTTGGCTGTGTGTGTGTGTGTGTGTGTGTGTGTGTGTGTGTGTGTGTGTGTGTGTGTGTGTGTGTGTGTGTTCAAAAAGTGGAATTGCCTCCGTGCAAACTAATCATGACAGGTAACGATAAAGCAAAGGATTTAACGACGTGCAATCGGCCATGTCATTCAGTGATTAGCCAGACTGTCAGATTGGACCTACGGGGACCAGAGGAAGGTGTTGTGTGTGTGTGTGTGTGTGTGAGAGAGAGAGAGAGAGAGAGAGAGAGAGGATGGAAGGAATGAGGGCTACACAGGGAAAGCAAAGAGAGGAGAGATTTGAAGGAAGGTAAGGAAGACGGGGATGGAAGCGAAGGAAACAGAGGAAGGAGAGGGTGAGAAAAAGACCGAGTTTGTGAGAGATATTGTGAGAGTTTGTGAGAGATTGTGAATAAATGAAGGCTTGGGTTAGGGCATGAGAGGAAGGTGGGGATGAGTGATAGTGGAATGACTGGCAGGCGATTGGATAGGAGGGATGATGATGATGATGATGAATATAGGCTTTGATCACACACACACACACACACACACACACACACACACACACACACACACACTGCAACGCCTGCCCCCTACACACATGTACTAAAAATAATCGTGTTTTCAAGCTAACCCCTCCGGCAGCAAGACACAGGTACTTTACACGAGCCACGGGGCATTACCAGTCAGAGTAAGTGAGCCGAGTGCCGCGGTAACACAGATGTCAACAGCAGCTGCCGGGGAGGGAAAGAACCAGAGAGTATACCAACCAACACAGTCACAGTAATAGTCATGTTCCACGTATATATCTCACTTGCTGTATTGTACTTCTTCCTGTTTGGTCTTCATTGACAACCTTCTTTTTAATCTACCGGGTACCTCGTTTGTCTGAGTTGCCTGCCGCCGCTTCCTGTGAGTGTTGATCACCCCCACACTCTCACAGCACACAGTAACACCATTCACTCTTTCAGTTCCCATCCTCACTCGCACACATCCACACCATATCAAACTTCCATCCTCATGCCAATCCCCCTCCACCCCACAACACACACCTCCATTCCCTGCCCACACCCACACCCAACTTAAACCCACAATAAACGCCCGCACGCCCCAAAACACCCACACATCTCCCCCGGACAGGGAAACATAGGATGGTGTCACTCATGTAGCACACAACCACAGCCAAACAGCCCTTACCCTACACACCCCTACCACCTCTGACAGTACATACACAATTAAAATACAATCCCACACATCCCCACATCCTCCTAACCCACAGTCAGCCCTCCCCACACCCACAGTACACCCACAAATCTCCTCCCCCAGCAAAATAAAAACATATTCGTTCATAACACAGCACTTCCAACGACACTATTAGCAATACACTTACATTCACGGTATACCCCCCACACACCCACAGACCCCCACCTAAACCCACAATAAACCTCCTACACGCCCACAACACGCCCACACATCTCTTCTCCGACTTTTATCCCCTTTCAACCCTGTCATCTATACCTTTCAACCCTCTCACGTATCCCTTTCATTCCCTCTCACGTATCCCTTTCAGTCCCTCTCACGTATCCCTTTCAACCCCTCTCACGTATCCCTTTCAACCCCTCTCACGTATCCCTTTCAACCCCTCTCACGTATCCCTTTCAGTCCCTCTCACGTATCCCTTTCAGTCCCTCTCACGTATCCCTTTCAGTCCCTCTCACGTATCCCTTTCAGTCCCTCTCACGTATCCCTTTCAACCCCTCTCACGTATCCCTTTCAGTCCCTCTCACGTATCCCTTTCAGTCCCTCTCACGTATCCCTTTCAGTCCCTCTCACGTATCCCTTTCAGTCCCTCTCACGTATCCCTTTCAGTCCCTCTCACGTATCCCTTTCAGTCCCTCTCACGTATCCCTTTCAACCCCTCTCACGTATCCCTTTCAGTCCCTCTCACGTATCCCTTTCAGTCCCTCTCACGTATCCCCTTCAACCCCTCTCACGTATCCGTTTCAGTCCCTCTCTTCCCTTTCAGTCCCTCTCTTCCCTTTCAGTCCCTCTCTTCTCTTTCAGTCCCTCTCGTCTATCCCTCACAGTGCCTCTCTTACCGGCTCACTCACTGTCTTCTCTCTCTTTTCTCTCTTTACTCTCTCTCTTTCAGTAGTCCAGCCCTCTTTTCTCTTTCTAATTCTTTTGTAGCCCTCTTAGTCCCAGCCCAGCCTCGTTGGTGAGCTGCTGCCCCTCTCACCCTCTCTCTCTCTCTCTCTCTCTCTCTCTCTCTCTCTCTCTCTCTCTCTCTCACACACACACACACACACACACACACACACACACACACACACACACACACACACACATACACACATTCAACTAGTCATCACCCCTTTCTCTCTCTCTCTCTCTCTCTCTCTCTCTCTCTCACACACACACACACACACACACACACACACATTCAACTAGTCATCACCCCTTTCTCTCTCTCTCTCTCTCTCTCTCTCTCTCTCACACACACACACACACACACACACACACACACACACACATTCAACTAGTCATCACCCCTTTCTCTCTCTCTCTCTCTCTCTCTCTCACACACACACACACACACACACACACACACACACACACACACACATTCAACTAGTCATCACCCCTTTCTCTCTCTCTCTCTCTCTCTCTCACACACACACACACACACACACACACACACACACACACACACACACACACACACACACACACACACACACACACACATTCAACTAGTCATCACCCCTTTCTCTCTCTCTCTCTCTCACACACACACACACACACACACACACACACACACACACACACACACACACACACATTCAACTAGTCATCACCCCTTTCTCTCTCTCTCTCTCTCTCTCTCTCTCTCTCTCACACACACACACACACACACACACACATTCAACTAGTCATCACCCCTTTCTCTCTCTCTCTCTCTCTCTCTCTCTCTCTCTCTCTCTCTCTCTCACACACACACACACACACACACACACACACACACACACACACACACACACACACACACACACACACACACATTCAACTAGTCATCACCCCTTTCTCTCTCTCTCTCTCTCTCTCTCTCTCTCACACACACACACACACACACACACACACACACACACACACATTCAACTAGTCATCACCCCTTTCTCTCTCTCTCTCTCTCACACACACACACACACACACACACACACACACACACACACACACACACATTCAACTAGTCATCACCCCTTTCTCTCTCTCTCTCTCTCTCTCTCTCTCTCTCTCTCTCACACACACACACACACACACACACACACACACACACACACATTCAACTAGTCATCACCCCTTTCTCTCTCTCTCTCTCTCTCTCTCTCTCACACACACACACACACACACACACACACACACACATTCAACTAGTCATCACCCCTTTCTCTCTCTCTCTCTCTCTCTCTCTCTCTCACACACACACACACACACACACACACACACACACACACATTCAACTAGTCATCACCCCTTTCTCTCTCTCTCTCTCTCTCTCTCTCTCTCTCTCTCTCTCACACACACACACACACACACACACACACACACACACACACACACACACACATTCAACTAGTCATCACCCCTTTCTCTCTCTCTCTCTCTCTCTCTCTCACACACACACACACACACACACACACACACACACACACACACACACACACACACACATTCAACTAGTCATCACCCCTTTCTCTCTCTCTCTCTCTCTCTCTCTCACACACACACACACACACACACACACACACACACACACACACATATTCAAACCCCCTCTCTCTCTCTCTCTCTCTCTCACACACACACACACACACACACACACACACACACACACACACATTCAACTAGTCATCACCCCTTTCTCTCTCTCTCTCTCTCTCTCTCACACACACACACACACACACACACACACACACACACACACACATTCAACTAGTCATCACCCCTTTCTCTCTCTCTCTCTCTCTCTCTCTCTCTCACACACACACACACACACACACACACACACACACACACACACACACACACACACACACATTCAACTAGTCATCACCCCTTTCTCTCTCTCTCTCTCTCTCTCTCTCTCTCACACACACACACACACACACACACACACACACACACACACACACATTCAACTAGTCATCACCCCTTTCTCTCTCTCTCTCTCTCTCTCTCTCTCTCTCTCTCACACACACACACACACACACACACACACACACACACATTCAACTAGTCATCACCCCTTTCTCTCTCTCTCTCTCTCTCACACACACACACACACACACACACACACACACACACACACACACACACACACACACACAAAAAGTCAACACCCCTCTCTCTCTCTCTCTCTCTCTCACACACACACACACACACACACACACACACACACACACACACACACACACACCCAGTCAACCGCACTCTTTCTCTCTCTCTCTCTCTCTCTCTCTCTCTCTCACACACACACACACACACACACACACACACACACACACACACACACATTCAACTAGTCATTTCAACTAGTCATCACACTCTCTCTCTCTCTCTCTCTCTCTCTCTCTCTCTCTCTCTCACACACACACACACACACACACACACACACACACACATTCAACTAGTCATCACCCCTTTCTCTCTCTCTCTCTCTCTCTCTCTCTCTCTCTCTCACACACACACACACACACACACACACACACACACACACACACACACACACACGATCCTAGGTATTACAGAATTTGGCACACACACACACACACACACACACACACACACACACACACACACACACACAATACAACTCAGTACAATGGTATGGGTCAGGGCTTTGCCTAATGCCTGCGTGATGAATTGTTTTTCCCGCCAAAAAGGCAAGTTTACGACAAAGGCGATTTTCATGTAATAAGACGCCTGATATAGACCTAATAGCGGGAGAGAGAGAGGAGGGAAAGAGAGACGTAGACAAAAAATTGTCACCGGACTGAGAGGGTTAAGGGTGGTATTTTGAGAGGCTGCATATTTCGTAACTGCTCTTCCTCAGCGATTTATTTTGCACATTACACCTCAGTAATATTTTGCATGTTATTAACAAACCAAGTCTGTACTAAAACGCTACAAATGGCCTACAGAAGAATGTTAATGAGTAATGTACGGGATAAATGGCTTAGGTAAAGGTGCTACGAAGCCTGCTAGTGGCTGCCAGTGTAAGGCAGCTCTATGATGCTGGTAATAAGGCTCATATCCCAGAGATAAGCCATGCAGCACACACACCAGCCATAAAATTAACACAAAAGCAAGAGGCTGTCGCTTCAGGCTCGGCGCCAAGTTTTAAAAATAGCCTTAATATGGAGATTTCGTAGTGCCTCTTCTCGGCAGTTTATTTGGCATATTACACATTAATATTGATTTTCATGTAATCTGTCACTGTTAAAATCGACGTAGATTCCATTTATAACATACTGGAGGATTTTATGGTATATGCGGCAAGTAATCGCCGAGGAAGAGACGCTACGGAATCTCCAAGGCCTATATGAGAGATTACGGCTGAAGGTTTAATGTCGGCACAATTGCAAGTCAGAGTAACATAGAAGAGAATATTAAGGTGTATGGTGCAAAATAAATCGCTGAAGAAGAAGTGTTACTGAATGATCAAAGTTAGTTGAAAATTAATCCGTAATATCGCTGGAATGGTGGCCTTCGCATCACTTTTTCCTCAGCGTTTCATTTTCAAATTAGGCCTTTCTGTTGGCTTGTATGATATTTATACTTTGCTAATACCGCCATAGTTTGCATCAATCGCACACAAGTGGATATTAAGGTTGAGCGTGCAAAATAGTTCGCCGAGAAGGAAATGTTACGAAATCTCCTATATGAGAGATTACGGCTTAAATTTAAATCTCGGCACAGTTGCCTCAGTAACCTACAATAGAATATTAAGGTGTAATGTGCACAATAAATCGCTGAGGAAGAGGTGTTACGAAGCCCCCCAAGTCGGGGTTGAAAATTAAGCCGTTATCTCGTTGACATGGAAGGATTCGTAGCATCTTTTCCTGACCAATTTATTTTGCATAATACACCTTCCTGTCCTCTGTGACGTTATTTATATTTTTTAATACAGTCGTAGTTTGTATTAACACCATATTAGAGGATATTAAGGTGCAACAGGAAAACTAAATCGCCGAGGAAGAGATATTACGAATCCTCCAAGGGGTGTCCCAGATAACGGTGGAATTTCGAGTTGGTGATTTTTGTGTTTTTTTATTATGTGACTACACTGAGTGACAAGCCAAATGGTTTCCTGTACACCAGGAAACCATTTACTACGCTGGGTGGTAACCATATAACCAAATTAGGACACCTGGTGGTTTAGTGGGCAATTATTGCGCTCCAATCGGATTGAGCCGGTGAAGGTGTATATCCAAGGGATGGTTGGGGTTTATTGCTCACATATTGCCACTCAGGGATGAGTGAGTCTGGTCACTCATCTTATATGTCAGGTCCAACTTGCCTAGCCCCGGGCTCCTACGCTCCTCATGGGGCAATGTAGGATTGGATGATGATGATGATGTGAATATTTGACGTTATTGTAAATATTATTCGTATAATTTGTTTGTTTAGAGTTTCGGCTGCCTGATTAACCATATATATGAGTAGTGCAGGAGCGATGATGTGTGTGTGTGTGTGTGTGTGTGTGTGTGTGTGTCACCTGGTGTGGCAAATTCACCTGGCATTATTACCTGCCTTTTTTCTGTTTTATTTTCATACCTGTTCATTATTTATTTTTACCAATCCTTTTTGTATATATGGTAATGCTTTCTTTTCGGGTCGTGTAGTTGTATTTATTTTATTTAGTATTTGTTGCTTCTGACGATTTTATTTTCCTTAAGAGAGAGTTTTTGAACGTAAGGAAATATATGGCCCGAGATGACGACTCGGGTCTTCTTTGGCCTCTTGCCCTGCCTCTTCTTCCTCTTCCTCTTCTTTTTCTTCTTCCTCTACTTTTCCTTCTTACTCTTTTTTCTTCTTCTTCTTCCTCTTCTTCTTCTTCTTTTTCTTCGTCTTCTTCTTTTCCTCTTCTTTTTCGTCGTCTTCTTCTTTTCCTCTTCTTTCTCTTCTTCTTCCTCTTCTTTTTCTTCTTCCTCTTTCTTCTTCCCCTTCTTTTTCTTCTTTTCCTCTTCTTTCTCTTCTTTCTCTTCTTCTTCCTCTTCTTTCTCTTCTTCTTTCTCTTCTTCTTCCTCTTCTTTCTCTTCTTCTTCCTCTTCTTTCTCTTCTTCTTCCTCTTCTTTCTCTTCTTCCTCTTCTTTTTCTTCTTCCTCTTTCTTCTTCCTCTTCTTTTTCTTCTTTTCCTCTTCTTTTTCTTCTTCCTCTTTCTTCTTCCTCTTTCTTCTTCCTCTTCTTTTTCTTCTTCCTCTTCTTTTCCTCTTCTTTTTCTTCTTCCTCTTTCTTCTTCCTCTTCTTTCTCTTCTTCTTCCTCTTCTTTTTCTTCTTCCTCTTCTTTTTCTTCTTCCTCTTCTTTTTCTTCTTTTCCTCTTCTTTCTCTTCTTCTTCCTCTTTCTTCTTCCTCTTCTTTTTCTTCTTCTTCCTCCTCCCTTTCTTTTCTTTGTCTTCTTTTTCTTCTTTTCTTCTCTTCTTTTTCTTCGTCTTCTCCTTCTTTTCCTCTTCTTTCTCTTCTTCCTCTTCTTTCCTTCTTCTTCTCCTTCTTCTTCTTCTTCCTCCTCCTCCTCCTCTTCTTCGTCTTCTCTCTCTTCTTTTTCTTCCTCTTTTGCTTCTCCTCCCTTTTCTTCCTCTTCATCATCATCTTCATCTTCTCCTCTTCTTTTCTTCTTCCTCCTCCTCCTCTTCGTCGTCTTTTTCATCTTCTTCCTCTTGATGCTGAGTTGTAAGGATCCATAAACACTAGATGATGATGCTAGTCACGAAGAAGTGTTATGAAAAGGATAGAGAGGTTTAGTACTGTCATTTGCCAGTGAGTTACTTGAAATAAACTGCAAAAAGACAAAAATCTGAGCCAAGTTAAGGTGAAAGGACTATACCAAATCAACACAAAATGATGCTAGTCACGAAGAAGTGCAGTGAAAACTATGGAAAGTCTTATACTCTCTCTCTCTCTCTCTCTCTCTCTCTCTCTCTCTCTCTCAGGTGAAAGGACTATTAGCAGACAGTGAAGTAAGGTGGTTGTGATGGGTACAGCGAAGCGCGGTTAATTATAAACGAAATTAGCGACCGCAGAATGTAACCTTCATGGAGACTGACTTAGCGTGTGATTAGCAATTGTAACAGATCTGAGATGGTTAAATAGTGTGACATTTAGAGGTTTGTTTCTTTAATTCCCTGTCTTTGTTGCTGACTGTCTCTCTACTCTCTCTCTCTCTCTCTCTCTCTCTCTCTGTATTGGGTGTCTATTTTTATTTTTTTGCCTTCCTCACTTTACCGCTCATTTACCCCACTCAGCTGATATGAGAGAGAGAGAGAGAGAGAGAGAGAGAGAGGATGGGATTGAAGAAGTTAATAATTTGACTCACTCTCACGAGAGAGAGAGAGAGGGGGGGGAGGGTGTGGTAGGAGAGGTAATATTTTGGTTCACTTCCTCACTATCTTTCACGCCATTTATTCTCATATTCTCTCCCCTCACTCTCGCGTTTCCGCCTCACCTCTCACTTTTCTCTATCTCACCCACTTTCATCATTTTTGCCTCAGCAGCCCTCTCTCTCTCTCTCTCAGCAAACACACGGTTGCAAAAATCCCCACGTTTCAAAACATTATCCCATCTATCCTTTTACGAGCCTCCTCAGCTCACCAATAGACACTCAAAACAGCTCCAAATAAATCAATAGACACAAGCAGGTAGATAGAAAAGAGTGATAGAGAGTGAGAAAAAGGAAAATAAGAGAAAGGAAGTAGGCGGAGCAATATGGCTGCCGCGGCTGTGTTTCAGCCAATCAGCGTCCGCCTCCCTCTGCCCTTAGCACCAGCCGCCCTCTGATTGGCTGGCAGCTGTGAGGCCAGGGAGGAGGCAGGGAGGCAAGAGGGAGGGAGGGGAGTACAACAACAACAACAACAACAACATCAATAATAATAATAATAATAATAATAATAATAATTTGTGGTAGGTGGGGGCGCTCACCATCCACTCACTCGATGTAGTGCTGCTCTCGGGTGTCTGCCCTTTCCTCTCCTCCATCCTTCTTTCCTTCCATCCTCTTCTGTCTTCCTTTACTTCATTCTTTCCTTGTCCTTCTGCCTACGGGTAACTTTACACTCCCTCTTCTGTCTTTCCTTCATTCTTTCCTCTTCCTTCTGCCTGTGGGTGACTCTACACTGAGTGACAAGCCAATTGGTTTCCTGTACACCAGGAAACCATTTACTACGCCGGGTGGTAACCATATAACCAAATTTTGGCGCCTGGTGGTTTAGTGGGTAATTATTGCGCTCGAGTCGGATTGAGCCGGTGAAGGTTTATATCCAAGGGATGGTTGGGGTTTATTGCTCATGTAATGCCACTCAGGGATGAATGAGGCTGGCCACTCTCATCTTAAATGTCGAGACCAACTGCCTAGCCCCGGGCTTCTACGCTCCTGTTGGGGCAGTGTGGGATTGGATGATGGATGGATGGATGGATTTTTGCCTCATATTTTACTGGGTTATTATTGTTTAGCGTTGTACAGTCAGATTATTGAGGGGTGTTTAGTGACTGTTAAGTGTAATTGTGAAAGTGTATAAACTGTGTAATTCCTTGACATTTTCTGGCAGGTGGTTGCATATCTTTGGCCCTGTTACTGCTAAGGATCTTGTACCTGAGTCGCTATTAACCTTAGCAACGTACATTTTTTTTTTTTTTTTTTTATACTCTGTGTCATATCGTGTACCGATGGAAAAGACAGGAGACAGTCAGGGTAGAGATTAGCTGGATATTGGAAGACTGTGACAGCGATGGAAAAGACAGGAGACAGTGACAGCGATGGAAAAGACAGGAGACAGTCAGGGTAGAGATTAGCTGGATATTGGAAGACTGTGACAGCGATGGAAAAGACAGGAGACAGTGACAGCGATGGAAAAGACAGGAGACAGTCAGGGTAGAGAGTAGCTGGATATTGGAAGACTGCCAGCGATGGAAAAGACAGGAGACAGTGACAGCGATTGAAAAAGACAGGAGACAGTCAGGGTAGAGAGTAGCTGGATATTGGAAGACTGTGACAGCGATGGAAAAGATAGGAGACAGTGACAGCGATGGAAAAGACAGGAGACAGTCAGGGTAGAGAGTAGCTGGATATTGGAAGACTGTGCCAGCGATGGAAAAGACAGGAGACAGTCAGGATAGAGATTAGCTGGATATTGGAAGACTGTGCCAGCGATGGAAAAGACAGGAGACAGTCAGGATAGAGATTAGCTGGATATTGGAAGACTGTGCCAGCTGTGTTAAGCTTTATCTTGTTTGGAGTGTTTAGCCATTTCAGGTCTTTTAAAACTGCAGTGACATGGTCAGACTTCCTGGCTTTTCCATCGACAACTTTAGCAGCAAAATTGTGTAGTTTCTGTACACGTGAAAGTTGAGATTTCCTGCAGTGCCACATATTACACTGCCGTAGTATACTTAGTGCCAGTGCCTGCAGGCAGCCACATA
>NW_027643852.1:0-2500 GCF_032717465.1 Coenobita brevimanus
TCTCTCTCTGGTACATACCATCCACTCACCTGATGTAGTGGTAGATATATTGGATAGATGGACAGACACATACATACATAAATAGGTCAACTCGATAACGTGGAATGTTTTGACACTGATTCTCTCTCTCTGGTACATACCCATCCCACTCACCTGATGTAGTGGTAGATATATTGGATAGATGGACAGACACATACATACAAGCAAACAGGTCAACTCGATAACGTGAATAAGTTTTGACACTGATTCTCTCTCTCTCTGGTACATACCATCCACTCACCTGATGTAGTGGTAGATATATTGGATAGATGGACAGACACATACATACATAAACAGGTCTAACTCTGATAACGTGAATGTTTTGACACTGATTCTTCTTCTCTCCGTCTATCCGTCGTATCTACTCAGTCTGTCTAGTATATACCATCCACTCACCTTATGTAGTGGATACCCGTATTTGATTTGATAGAAAGACATGACATATAGATAGACAGATAGATACTCGGTAGATAAAGATATATAGATAGGTAGGTAGGCAGGTAGACAGATAGACAGATAGACCAGGCTAGATATAATAATAATAATAATAATAAATAATAATAATAATAATCAGAGGCCACCCAACTGTGGGGAATCACACCATTGGCCAGATACATGTCTAGCGCGGCTTGGAATATGACCTTGACCTTGACCTACCTTTACCAGTTTCTGAACTTGTAGATTTTCATCCCTACTACACACGTGTCAAATTTTGTGATGAATATCTTGAGCGGTCATGCGAAGTTATCGTAGTAAAAGACACACAGACATACACACAGACAGACAAATTGAAAACAATACCAGCTTGGCCATCGCGGCTGGTAATGGGTAATAGTAATCATCATCATCATCATCTGACCCTGTTTCATCCCTGAGTGGCATTGATACGTCAGCAATAAACCCCAACCATCCCTTGGATATAAACCTTCACCGGCTCAATCCGATTGGAGCGCCTTAATTACCCACTAAACCACCAGGCGCCATACATTTGGTTATATGGTTACACACCCAGCGTAGTAAAATATGGTTTGCTGGTGTACAGGAAACCATTTGGCTTGTCACTCAGTGTAGAGTCACCCACGGGCAGAAGCGGAAGAGTGAAAGAAATGGGAAGGAAAGAAACACAGAAGAGGGAGTGCAAAGTCACCCACAGGCAGAAGGACAAGGGAAAGAACGAAGGAAAGAAAGATACAGAAGAGGATGGAAGGAAAGAAGGATGGAGGAGAGGAAAGGGCAGACACCCTGAGAGCAACACTACATCGAGTGAGTGGATGGTGAGCGCCCCCACCTACCACATACATTATAGATACACATATAATAAATTGATACACTATTTTTTCGCCATTGATAGATGGGTGGGTAGATAAACAAATACATCCATACACAGACTGATAGATTATACGCAGTTGCACCGTAGATGCATCACATGTCCAGTAGTAGTAGCAGTAGCAGTAGTAGTGGTAGTAGTAGTAGTAGTAGTATTTTTGTAATGACGATGATGATGATTACTGTGCTATTATCATTATTATTATTATTATTGTTGTTGTTATTATTATTATTATTATTATTATTATTATTACTACCCGGTATTAAGAACTCCATACTCTCTGGAGTTCTTATTGATATAGCAGATATATATATATATATATATATTGTGGGGGGGGGTAAGATGTAGAAGGCTGGCATTGCAACACCGTTCGGGATAGAGCCGTGACATTTTCAGCAGTGATGTATCTTGCTTGTATACCGGTACTTCTTTTGGCACATTCCCCTCCCCTAGCACTGGCGCCTCTGTGTTATTTTTTTTTTCATTTTTGCCCTCCTGTGCAGCCAAATCGTTTGACTTAAAGCTTGCTTTGTAAACGTTGCACTATGTAGCCGTCCGCATAGGCTATACTAGTGCAATTGGGTATACTGGTGCAAATTCCTTGGGTATACTAGTGCACCTGGGTATACTGGTGCACCTGGGTATACTGGTGCACCTGGGTATAACTGGTGCACCTGGGTATACTAGTGCACATGGGTATACTGGTGCACCTGGGTATACTGGTGCACCTGGTGATACTAGTGCACCTGGGTATACTTGTGCACCTGGGTATACTTGTGCACCTGGGTATACTAGTGCACCTGGGTATACTGGTGCACCTGGGTATACTAGTGCACCTGGGTATACTGGTGCGCACCTGGGTATACGGGTGCACCTGGGTATACTGGTGCACCTGCGTATACTAGTGCACCTGGGTATACTGGTGCACATGGGTATACTGGTGCACCTGGGTATACTGGTGCACCTGGGAATACTGGTGCAACTGGGTATACTAGTGCACCTGGGTATATTGTTGCACCTGGGTATACTGGTGCACCTGGCATACTGGCGCACCTCAGTATACTGGTGCACCTGGGTATACTGGTGCACCTGGGTTTTGATACTGAGATCCAACAAATACTTTTTGAGGTATTG
>NW_027643852.1:12500-82500 GCF_032717465.1 Coenobita brevimanus
ATGTTGTGGTGGGGTTCTTTGCCGATGTTGTGGTGGGGTTCTTTGCCGATGTTGTGGTGGGGTTCTTTGCCGATGTTGTGGTGGGGTTCTTTGCCGATGTTGTGGTGGCGGGTTTTGCCGATGTTGTGGTGGGGTTCTTTGCCGATGTTGTGGTGGGGTTCTTTGCCGATGTTGTGGTGGGGTTCTTTGCCGATGTTGTGGTGGGGTTCTTTGCCGATGTTGTGGTGGGGTTCTTTGCCGATGTTGTGGTGGCGGGTTTTGCCGATGTTGTGGTGGCGGGTTTTGCCGATGTTGTGGTGGGGTTCTTTGCCGATGTTGTGGTGGGGTTCTTTGCCGATGTTGTGGTGGGGTTCTTTGCCGATGTTGTGGTGGGGTGGGGGGTTTTTGACTGTGGTGGGGTTGGCTGTGGTGGGGTGGGGGGTTTTGACTGTGATGTGGTTGGCTGTGGTGGGGTGGGGGTTTTTGACTGTGGTGGGGTGGGGGTTTTTGACTGTGGTGGGGTTGGCTGTGGTGGGGTGGGGGTTTTTGACTGTGGTGGGGTGGGGGTTTTTGACTGTGGTGGGGATGGCTGTGGTGGGGTGGGGGTTTTTGACTGTGGTGGGGTTGACTGTGGTGGGGTGGGGGTTTGGGCTGTGGTGGGGTTGGGTGTGCTTGGGTGGGGGGTTTTGGTTCTGTTGAGGTACATGTGGGAGGTTCCGGTTCAGGTGAGGTTCTCGAGTCAGGAGCTGTATTTTTCTTCTTCTTTCTTTTCCTTTTCCTCTTCTTCAGGGCTTGGGACTGTGCGGGGCTTTCCTGCTGGGCTGGGTCTTCCTCAGCAGGGGGTGAGGGCGTGGCGCCGTTTGTCCCGTCACCTTCCCTCTCGTCCCGTCCCCGTCCATCCCTGGCCACACCCTCCTGTACCTGCATCTGTCCCTTGAGCCGTCCCAGGTCCCTCGCCAATTCTTCCATCATTAGATTCCGTTCCTCCACCTCACGTTGCAACTGCCTCACCAGGACCTGGGAGGCCTCAAGGTCCCGCGTCAGCACCTCTTGCTCCCGTACCTGCCGCCGCAGCCGGTCGTTATCAGCCATCTCAAGCCGAAGCCGCGCCAATTCTACCCTGTGTGTTACTAGGCCCTTCCGCAGCTCCCACAGAGGGTCCGGGTTGGTGCAGGGAGGCTTCGTTCCTTCTTCCTGCACCTCCTCCAGATTCTCGAGTGCCTCCTAGGCGTGGTCCCGCTCCTGCCCCTCCTCCACACCCCCGACGCCCTCCTGAGTCTGTTCTCGCCCCTGCCCCTCCTCCAGATCCTCGACGCCCTCCTGAGAGTGGTCTCGCTCCTGCTCCTCCTCCAGATCCTCGACACCCTCCTGAGAGTGGTCTCTCTCCTGCCCCTCCTCCAGATCCTCGACACCCTCCTGAGAGTGGTCTCGCTCAACGTCCCCGATAACCTCCTTTTCCTCAAAATGTTCGTGAGCCAGGACAGGGTGGGTGCCCGCCTGCTCCTCCTTTTCCTCACCGTGCTCGTGAGCCAGGACAGGGTGGGTGCCCGCCTGCTCCTCCTTTTCCTCTCCATGCTCGTGAGCCAGGACAGGGTGGGTGCGGGCCTGCTCCTCCTCCTGTCCATGCTCGTGAGCCAGGACAGGGTGGGTGCGGGCCTGCTCCTCCTCCTGTCCATGCTCGTGAGCCAGGACAGGGTGGGTGCGGGCCTGCTCCTCCTTTTTCTCTCCATGCTCGTGAGCCAGGACAGGGTGGGTGACCGCCTGCTCCTCCTTTTCCTCACCACGCTCGTGAGCCAGGACAGGGTGGGTGCCCGCCTGCTCCTCCTTTTCCTCACCACGCTCGTGAGCCAGGACAGGGTGGGTGCCCGCCTGCTCCTCCTTTTCCTCAAAATGTTCATGAGCCAGGACAGGGTGGGTGCCCGCCTGCTCCTCCTTTTCCTCAAAATGTTCATGAGCCAGGACAGGGTGGGTGCCCGCCTGCTCCTCCTTTTCCTCAAAATGTTCATGAGCCAGGACAGGGTGGGTGCCCGCCTGCTCCTCCTTTTCCTCAAAATGTTCATGAGCCAGGACAGGGTGGGTGCCCGCCTGCTCCTCCTTTTCCTCAAAATGTTCATGAGCCAGGACAGGGTGGGTGCCCGCCTGCTCCTTTTCCTCACCATGCTCGTGAGCCTGGACAGGATGGGTGTCTTCCTCCTCCTCTCCCGACTCAGGGGGATTTTCATAGTGGTAAGTGGGTTGGGGGTGGGTGCCCTCCTCTCCCAGCTCAGCGGGGGGGGGGATGTTAGCGTTAGGAGGCTGGACAGGGTGGCATTCAACCGGAGAAAATATTATTTGGTTGATATTCGAAAAGCATTTTTTCAGTGTTTTTCTTCCACTTTTAACCTTAAATTACAGTTACTCTCCTTTGATGTGCAGTGGCACTGGATCTGGGAACGTATAAACGAATTGCACTTGTCCTTTTGGCCCTGGTTCAGTATTCCAGTGTTCAACCTTTGTTTTGTTAAAGTGAAGTGTATGTTTGGTTTTGTATCTTTTTTGCCAGGGCCACCGCCAGCCTGACCTCTTTTCCTTTACTTTTAAATGGGTGGCATTGGCCCTGCTTTCCCTTGTGTCAACCGCACACAACTGACAATGATGGCAGCCATTTCCCTGATGGCTAGGGCTCGCTGCAAATAGCTAACTTCCACCCAGGCTACAAAATGGAATTGTCAACTATCTTTCAGTTGGGTTTATCTGAAAGCAGAGGACTCAGACTATGACACTTGGTTACACTTCTCAGGACGAAATGACTACAATTGGCGGTCTGCGATGGCTGGGAAATTATCGCTGGAAATTTGCCAAGCTTCGACGCTGAGCAGCGAGGAATTTATGTTTGAATCCATCCCAATGTAATATTATATAGGAAAGGTGGAACCCGACTGATAAACATTATAACACATTACAGCAAAGGTGCAATGAATCTGTTGATGATGATGATTTACCAGGAGGAGGATAGGGACAGTATGGATTCCATAGTTAGTAGTGATGAGAGAGAAAATGATAAGACTGTGACGATGATGATGATGATGATGACGATGATGATGATGATGATGATTTACCAGGAGGAGGATAGGGACAGTATAGATAGCACAGTTAGTAGCCTTGAGAGAGAAAATGCTACGGCTGTGACGGTGATGATGATGATGATAATGATGATGATGATGATAATTTAGGAGGAGAAGAAGGGTAGTAAGGGTACCGTTCTTAATGGCGATGATAGTGAAAATGACTGGACTGTTATGATGATGATGATGATGATGATGATGATGATGATGATTTAGAAGCTGCAGGATAGGGCTGGCAAAATACTATTCTTGATGGCATTCATAGCGACAATAATCCTGGGGATGATGTTTTGATGGAAGATGATATAAGGCTAGTAATGATGCTATTGATAATGGTGATGACAGTGACAATGATAAGGTGGTGATGATGGTTTAGAAAGAGGAGGATAGGCTCAGTCAGGAGACTATTCTTAGTGGCGATCATACTTAAAACAATCCTGATGTGAATGAGGATGGTTTAGATGGAAGACGATAAAACCAGTAAGGATGATAATGCTAATGGTGATGATGGTGACGATGATAAGGTGATGATGATGATGATGATGATGATGATGGAGGAGGAGCATATAGAGATAGTAAGGATACTATCGATAATGATGATGATATGACAACAATACGGTTATGATGATGATGATGATGATGATGATGATGATGTGTAGGAAGAGGTGGATGGTGGTGGTAAGGATACTATTAATGATGATGGTGATTATGATGATGATGATGATGATGATGATGATGTGTAGGAAGAGGTGGATGGTGGTGGTAAGGATACTATTAATGATGATGGTGATTATGATGATGATGATGATGATGATGATGATGATGATGATGTGTAGGAAGAGGTGGGTGGTGGTGGTAAGGATACTATTAATGATGATGATGATGATGATGCAGGAGGAGGGGAAGCATATAGAGATAGTAAGGATACTATCGATAATGATGATGATATGACGACAATACAGTTATGATGATGATGATGATGATGATGATGTGTAGGAAAATGTGGATGATGGTGATAAGGATACTATTAGTGATGATGATGATGATGATGATGATTATGTGTAGGAAGAGGTGGATGGTGGTGGTAAGGATACTATTAGTGATGATGATGATGATGATGATAATGATGGTGATGATGATGTGTAGGAAGAGGTGGATGGTGATGGTATACTATTAGTGATGATGATGATGATGATGATGTGTAGGAAGAGGTGGCTGGTGATGGTGAGGATACTATTAGTGATGATGATAATGATGGTGGTGATGATGATGATGATGATGATGATGATGATGATGATGATGATGTGTAGGAAGAGGTGGATGGTGGTGGTAAGGATACTATTAGTGATGATGATAATGATGGTGATGATGATGATGATGATGATGATGATGTGTAGGAAGAGGTGGCTGGTGATGGTATACTATTAGTGATGATGATAATGATGATGATGATGATGTGTAGGAAGAGGTGGCTGGTGGTGGTATATATTAATGATGATGATGATGGTGGTGATGATGATGATGTGTAGGAAGAGGTGGTTGGTGGTGGTATATATTAGTGATGATGATGATGGTGGTGATGATGATGATGATGTGTAGGAAAAGGTGGCTGGTGGTGGTATACTATTAGTGATGATGATGATGATGATGATGATGATGATGATGTGTAGGAAGAGGTGGATGGTGGTGGTAAGGATACTATTAGTGATGATGATGATGATGATGATGATGATGATGATGATGATGTGTAGGAAGAGGTGGATGGTAGTGGTAAGGATACTATTAGTGATGTGATGATGATGATGATGATGATGGTGATGATGATGTGTAGGAAGAGGTGGATGGTGGTGGTAAGGATACTATTAGTGATGATGATGATGATGATGATGATGATGTGTAGGAAGAGGTGGATGGTGGTGGTAAGGATACTATTAGTGATGATGATGATGATGATGATGATGATGTGTAGGAAGTGGTGGATGGTGGTGGTATACTATTAGTGATGATGATGATGATGATGAGTAGGAAGAGGTTGATGGTGATGGTATACTATTAGTGATGATGATGATGATGTGTAGGAAGAGGTGGATGGTTGTGGTATACTATTAGTGATGATGATAATGATGATGATGATGATGAGTAGGAAGAGGCGGCTGGTGATGGTATACTATTAGTGATGATGATGGTGATGATGATGATGATGTGTAGGAAGAGGTGGATGGTGGTGGTATACTATTAGTGATGATGATGGTGATGATGATGATGTGTAGGAAGAGGTGACTGGTGGTGGTATACTATTAGTGATGATGATGATGATGATGATGATGATGTGCAGGAAGAGGTGGATGGTGGTGGTAAGGATACTATTAGTGATGATGGTGATGATGGTGATGATGATGTGTAGGAAGAGGCGGATGGTGGTGGTAAGGATACTATTAGTGATGATGGTGATGATGGTGATGATGATGTGTAGGAAGAGGCGGATGGTGATGGTATACTATTAGTGATGATGATAATGATGGTGATGATGATGTGTAGGAAGAGGTGGCTGGTGATGGTATACTATTAGTGATGATGATAATGATGGTGATGATGATGTGTAGGAAGAGGTGGCTGGTGATGGTATACTATTAGTGATGATGATGATGGTGGTATATGGATAGTACTGCTGATGCTAATGATGATAGTAGTACTAGGTTAATTCTAATGATGTAGTGGTGGAGAGTGTCGCCTTCACGTGGTGGCACCAATACCACCAGACGGGTCCACTGCTCACTCATACAAACATCCGTCAACTTTTTTTTTTTAATGCAAGGAAAAAGGAACCAAAGGCCAGGAGCCCGCAAATCGTTCCTTCCAAGAGGAAAACAAAAACAATACAAAAGAGAGCGAAATTCAAGATCCGTTCATTTCCAGATGCCTGGACACACTGCGTTTGAAAGACTGGAAATCATAGGAAGTAGGAAATACAGACAGAGGGAGACAGTTCCAGAGTTGACCTGTTGCAGAAATGAAGGACTGGGAGTAACGGTTAACTCTTGCATTAGAGAGTTGGACAGAAAAGGGATGAGAGTTTGTTGCTAAACTGGTGCTAAGTGCCCGCCACAGTGGTGGAGGGATGCAAGAAGACAATTCAGAGGAGCAGTGACCATTGAAGTAGCGACAGAAAAGAGATAAAGATGCAACAGTGCGGCAAAGAGACAGAGGTTGAAAGGAGTCAGTAAGAGGAGGAGAGTTAATGAGACGAAAAGCCTTTGACTCCACCCTATTGAGAAGAGCTGTATGTGGGAAGCCTGCCCACACATGAGAGTTGTTCTCTACACGGGCGAATGAAACCCGTGTAGCCTATAAGGTCAACAACTGTGCAGGGGTAAAGAAGGCACAGAGTCAGCATAGCACACCTAATCTCTTGGAAGCAGATTTTACAGATAGGTAATATGATCTTTCCAAGATAAGACCCAAGAGAATGAAACCCCAGTTATGTTTAAACATGATGCAGGATTGAGCTGCATATTATTAAACATTAGTGGGTACTCCTGTGGAAGATTTTGTAGGGTTGATAGGTGTAAAAACTGAGTTTCTGATGCATTCAAAACAACAAGATTACTTTTATCCCAGTCAGAAATACGAGCCAAGTCAGACATTAGGTGTGCCATAGCCTCATCCCTTGTTTGTTGAAGTAACTGCTGAGATGGACGTTGCGGGAACCGAATGGAAAGGTGAAGGGTGGAATCATCAGCGTATGAGTGGATAGGGTTAGATGTACAGCTTAGAAGGTCATTGATGAATAAAAGGAAGAGAGTTGGTGATAGGACAAAGCCCTGAGGAACACCACTGTTGACGGTTCTAGAAGAACTGTGACTGTCTACAACAGCAGCTATAGAATGACCAAGAAGCAATAGATAAAGGCACAGATAGAAGGATAGAAATCATAAGAAGGCAGTCTGGAAATTAAAGATTTATGCCAGACTCTATCACAAGCCATTGAGATGTCAAGTGCAACGGCAAAATTTTCGCCAAAGTCCCAAAAAGAGAATGACCAGGAGTCTGAAAGGTAGGTGAGAAGATCGCCAGTGGAGCATCCCTGACGGAACCCGTACTGACGATCAGAAAGAAGGTTGTGATAGGAAAGATGCTTTAAAATTTTTCTGTTACGAAGAGATTCAAAAACTTTTGAGATACAGAATGTTAAAGCAATTGGACGATAGTTGGAGGGTTGGGAATGGTCACCCTTCTTTGGAGAGCAAACTTCCAGCATGAGAGCAAACTTCCAGCAAGAAGGAATGGTACAAGTTGACACACAAAGGCAAAACAGTTTACCTACACACAACTTTTTTTTTTTTTTTTTTTTTTTTCGGGTCAGACATATACTTGACAGGCTGGTGATAACTGGCTGAGTGAAACATGTCCGACTAACATCGTTGTATTTGAGTTAGTCAGTAAGGTTCCATTCAAATTACCAGTAATTATATGAAATACAGCCATGTTATTCGGACACGTTGCATTCAGCCAGCCATCACCAACCTGTCAAGTGCATTTTCGCCTTGATAAAAAAACAGAGTTACAGGCAGGGTGTAAGCACAGAAGCACAGTTCTTGAGAACAACAGAAGGGACTCCATCAGGCCCATATGCCTTGTTAGTACTGAGGCCAGTGATGGCAGAAAATACATCAGCTGAAGAAATTTTAATGTCAGCCATGAGGAAGTCAGAGGGGGGAAGTGATGGAGGAACAGCACCGGAATCGTCTAAGGTGGAACTGGAGAAGAAAGTCTGAGCGAAGAGATCTGCTTTATCAGTAGAAGAAAATGCTTCAGAGCCATCAGAGTGGAAAAAAGGAGGGAAGCAGGAGGGAAGAATGATGAGGTAAAGTTGTTAGAAAGGTTTTTGGCAAGGTGCCAGAAGGAGCGGAGGGAATCTGAGTTGGAGAGTTCAGAACATTTATTACGAATGGAACTATTTTCTGCAGAGCAAAGAACAGGCTTCGAACATTTCCAGGCAGAAACATATAAGAGACGAGATTCAGGGGTGGGTTGGCTCCGGTACCTTTTACAGGCCCTCTCCTTGTTGCTGACAGCATTAGAACAAGTGTGGTTAAACCAAGGCCTTTTTGCATTAGTCACAGGATATGAGAAAGGAATGTATGCTTCCATGTCCGAGAGAATAACTTCCGTTATGCGCAAGGCACACTCAGATGGCTCCCGACCACGGAGGTAATAATCATTCCTGGGAATATCAAAGGATTCCCTGAAGGCCTCCCAATCCGCAGCTCCAAAGTGCCACAGACGCTGCTTCTTGGGAGGGTCCACAGGCCTTACTGCAGCAACAGGACAGGTTAAGATGATAAGGTTGTGATCGGAGGAGCCCAACGGAGAGGAAAAAGTAACAGTGTAAGCAGAAGGATTAGTTGTAAGGAAGAGGTCAAGTATGTTGGAGCTCTCTCCAAGGCGGTCAGGGATACGGGTAGGGTGCTGTACAAGCTGCTCTAGGTCATTAAGGATATAAAAGATGTAGGCTTGTTCACCAGGTGGATCAGTGAAAGGAGAGGAGACCCAAAGGTGGTTGAACAAACGTCTTTCAACTTCCACCCTATCCCTCAAAAGGTGCATGGCGGAATACAGGAGGAGGGCAATTGAAGCCTGTGGTGCACTGGACTCAAATTTCAAATCAGACTTGCACCACCACCACCACCACCACCACCACCACAACCACCACAACCACCATCACCACAACCACCACCACCACCCTATCCTGGAACACTGCTCTGACATCTATGCAGTATAAGACATGAAATAACAGCTTGTGGTTAAAAGCTACCTTATAAAGTATGTAGTATGCAGGAGGTATATACAGTAGATGTGCTGGAAAGGGATGCCTTCACGTGGTGGCACTGATATAACCTGGTGGTGAAGCTGCTTAGTTAGCCTATACAAATATCCCTCAATCCTTCCCTATACACAACCACACAAGGTGGACTGCAGAAAGGCAGTTTTGGCCTGCAGTCCACTGGGTTTACATACAAATAAGCCTATGGTTGCAGCCACTATTACTACTACTACTATTGCAGGTATTACAATATATATATAGTGGTTCAGAGCCCAGCAGTCAGTCCTGGCACTGCATAAACACTTGTGGCACTGTACTATTGCAGGTATTACAATATATATATAATGGTTCAGAGCCCAGCAGTCAGTCCTGGCACTGCATAAACACTTGTGGCACTGTACTATTGCAGGTATTACAATATATATATAATGGTTCAGAGCCCAGCAGTCAGTCCTGGCACTGCATAAACACTTGTGGCACTGTACTATTGCAGGTATTACAATATATATATAATGGTTCAGAGCCCAGCAGTCAGTCCTGGCACTGCATAAACACTTGTGGCACTGTACTATTGCAGGTATTACAATATATATATAATGGTTCAGAGCCCAGCAGTCAGTCCTGGCACTGCATAAACACTTCTGGCAATGTACTATTGCAGGTATTACAATATACTGTATTTATTAAATCTATCACTGCGCTGGGTGAGTGGATGGTACCTACTAGACAGACATAGGTAGGTGGACAAACAGGTATATAAAATAAATATTGGTGCCTTTTAAGCAACTTTTAATCTATTTTTGCAACTATCTATCTATCTATCTATCTATATTTATTTATCTAATAACTGTCACTACATCGGGTGAGTGGATGGTAGCCCACCAACTAGATAGACGGATAAGTAGGTAGATAGACAGGTAAAGAAAATAAATGCTGATGCCTTTTAATCAAATTTTAATCTATATTGGCAACTATCTGTATCTATCTAATAAATTCATCACTACATCTGGTGAGCGGATGGTACCTACTTGATTTAAAGATGGGTAGGTAGACAGACATGTAGAGGAAAATAAACTCTGACGCCTTTTCACAACTATCTCTGTTCTCCTCTAATAAATATATCACTTCATCTGGTGAGTGGATGGTATCTTCTACAAAGATAAATAGGTAGGTAGACAGACATGTAGAGGAAAATAAATACTGAAGTCTTTTTGCAACTATCTCTATGTACCTATCTAATAAATTTATTACTACATCGGGTGAGTGGATGGCACCTTCTATAAAGATAAATAGTTAGGCAGACAGACAGGTAGAAAGAATAAACATTAATGCCTATAAAATAACTTTAAATCCATTTTTTTGCATATATATATATATATATATATATATATATATATATATATATATATATATATATATATATATATATATATATATATCTGATACATCCATCACTACACTGGGTGAGTGGATGGTACCTACTGGGTAGACAGATAGGTAGGTAGACAGACAGGGCAGAGAAAATAAATATTGATGTCTTATAATTAAATTTTAATCTATTTTTGTAGGTGTCTAAAAGTATCTATCATAAATCTTTCACTACATCGGGTGAGAGGATGGTACGTACTAGATAGGTAGATCCACAGATAGGTAGACAGTCAGGTAGAGAAAATAAATACTGATGTCTTCTGATCAACTTTGAATTGATTTTTGCAGCTGCCTATATTTATCTGTCTAATAACTATCACTTCATCTGGTGAGTGGATGGTACATATTTTATAGGCATACAGGTAGGCAGGCAGACAGGTAGAGAAAATAAATACTGAAGCCTTTTCACAACTATCTGTAGTAGTACTATACCTGTCTAATAAATCTGTCCCTACATCGGATGAGTGGATGGCATCTACTCGGCAGACACGGTAGGTAGGCAGACAGGTAGATAAAATAAATATTGATGTCTTTTGTTCAACTTTTAATCTTTGTAACCATCTACAGTATATGTATCTAATAAATGTTACTACATCGGGTGAGTGGATGGTACCTACTAGACAGACGGGTAGGTAGGTAGACAGACAGGTAGAGAAAATAAATGTAGATGTCTTTTAATCAACTTGTAATCTATTTTCGTAACTCTCATTATGTACCTAATAAATCTATCACTACATCGTGTTAATGGATGGTACCTACCTGATAGACAGATAGGGTAAAGAAAATTAATATTGATGCCTTTTAAATAACTTTTAATCTATTTTTGCAATTAACTATACGTATCTATCTAATAAATCTATCACTACATCGGAGGAGTGGATGGTACCTAGTAGATAGATACATAGGAGAGAGGAAAATAAATACCGATGCCTTTTAATTAAGTTTTAATTTATTTTTCAACTATCTACATGTATCTATCAAATAAGTCTATCACTACATCGGGTGAGTGGATGGTACCTTCAAGATAGATACGTAGGCATACAAGTTGAGAAAAAAAAATACTGATGCCTTTTAACAAACTTTTAATGTATTTATTCAACTATCCATATGTACCCGGTATCTCTCTAATAAATCTATCACTACATCGGGTGAGTGGATGGTGCCTACTAGATAGATAGATAGAGAAAATGAATATTGGTGCATTTTAATAAACTTTTAATCAATTTTTTGCAACTATGTATACGTACGTACCTATCTAATAAATGTCACTACATCGGGTGAGTGGATGGTACCTACTAGATAAACAGATAGGTAGGTAGACAGGGAGGTCGAAAAAATAAATACTGATGCCTTCTATTTAACTTTAATTCTATGTTACAACTATCTGTATCTATCTAAATCTATCACTACATCGTGTGAGTGAATGGTACCTACTTTACAGATAGATAAGTAGGTAGACAGATAAAATAAATATTGAAGCCTTATCGCAAATATTTATATGTATCTATCTAATAAATGTATCACTACATCGGATGAGTGGATGGTATCTACTAGATAGAAAAATAACTAGGTAGACAGACTGGAAGAGAAAATAAATTGTCATGCCTTTTAATCGACTTTTAATCTATTTTTGCAACTACCTATGCGTACCTATCCAATAACTTGATCACTACATCGGATGAGTGGATGGCACCTACTTGGTAGATAGATAGTAGGCAGATAAATAGGTAGAGAAAATAAATATTGATGTCTCTGAATCAACTTTAACATTTTGTTGCAACTATCTTTATGTATCTATCTAATAAATCCATCACTACATCAGGTCAGTGGATGGTAGTACCTACAAGATTGAGAGACAGGCAGATAGGTAATTAAAATAAATTTTGAAGCCTTTTAATCACCTTTAAATCTATTTTTGCAACTATACTATGTATCTATCTACTATCACCACATCGGATGAATGGATGGTATCTACTTAAGAGACAGATTGGACGGTAGACAGACATGTAGAGATAATAAGTACTGATGCCTTTTAATCATCTTTTAATATAATTTGCACCAATCTATATTTATGTATCCATTATACCTATCAGTACATCGGATGAGTGGATGGTACCTACTAGGCAGACAGATAGGTAGGTATACACACAAGTAGTTGAGATAAATATTGATGCCTTTTAATCAACTTTTAACCTATTTTTGCAACTGTCTATACCAGCGTGTATCTTATCAAATAAATCTATCACTACATCGGGTGAGTGGATGGTACCTACTAGATAGGCACACAGGTAGGGAGACAGACATGTACAGAAAATAAATAGGCTAGTTATGCCTTTTAATCAAATTTTGATGTTTTTACAACTATCTATATGTATGTATAATACATGTATCACTACATCGGGTGAGTGGATGGTACCTACTTCATAGACAGATAGGTAGGTAGAAAAACAGGTAGAGAAAGTAGGCTAAATATTGGTGCCTTTTAATCAACTTTCAATCCATTTTTGCAACTATCTATAACAGTATGTATCTATCAAGTAAATCTGTCACTACATCGGATGATTGGATGGTGCAGTACCTACTAGATAGATAGATAGGTAAGTTGACAAGCAGGTAGAAAAAATATTGATCCCTTTTTATGAACCTTTAATCTATTTTTTTGCAACTGTCTGTATGTAGCTGTCTCATATCTATCACTACATCGGGTGAGTGGATGGTACCTACTTGATAGATAGATAGGTACGTAGACAGACAGGTAAGAGAAAAAAGAATATTGCCTTTTAATCAACTTTTAATATAGCTACTTGTGCAACCATCCATAGGTATCTATCTAATAAATGTATCTTTAGGCTACATCGGATGAGTGGATGACGGATTGGTAAGCAGACAGACAGGTAGTAAAAATAAATACTGATGCCTTTTAATCTACTTTTAATCACGTTCTGCAATTATCAATAATTATGTGTCTATCTAGTAAATCTATCATTACATCTGGTGAGTGGATGGTACTTTCCTGATAGAAAAATAGGCAGGTGGACAGACAGGTCGAGAAAATAAATACTGATGCCTTACAATCAACTTTTAATCTAATTTTACAACTATCTCTACGTATCTATTTAATAGATCTATCACTACATTGGGTGAGTGGACGGTACGTAGTGGACTTGTGAATATACGCAGGCACATTCGTCTGGGTAGGTAGGTTGAAAAATGAATAAGGCGTTTGTGTCTATCTTTGATTATCGATAGATTAAAGATGACCTGATAACCTGTTTGTAGGTCATGTGGAAAGAAAAGATTACATAAGTGTGATGATGATGATGATGATGATAATAATAATAATAATAATAATAATAATAATACCACCACCACCAATAATAATAATAATAATAATAATAATAATAACACCAATAATAATAATAATAATAATAATAATAATAATAACACCAATAATAATAATAATAATAATAATAATAATAATAACACCAATAATAATAATAATAATAATAATAATAATAATAATAATACCACCACCACCAATAATAATAATAATAATAATAATAATAATAATAATAATAATACCAATAATAATAATAATACCACCACCAATAATAATAATAATAATAATAATAACAACAATAGTTGTTGTATAAGTAGTAACAGTAATAACAAAAGCAGTCATAGTAGTAGTGATAGTAGTGGTAGTAGTAGCAGTAGTAGTAATAAGTATTAGTAATACTACTAAAAATAACAATAACAATGAATTTCCCCTCACCATCTTGTCCAAACCAGGCATAGTTTCCTTTTTCCGGCACTGGTGCCACTTGCCTCGCCTCCACAGTAATCCAGTCTGTCCATTCATCACGGCAAACACAATGGCAAACGCCCAATATACGCACAGCACCAAGTTAATACCAGCTGCGACACTAACATCCTTCCCCTTCCTGACCCGCGGGGTGACTGGCTGCCCGATGGTTGGCAACGCTGCATCTCAAGGGTCACGTGACCAAGGCAACATTGTGCTTGAGATTCCTCCAGTTAAATTTAAGACGATTAAAACCAAACTTGCATGAATTTTTTACCCATGTTTTAAATCAATAAGTGATAGTACAGATTTTATTTGATAGAAATATAATGGAAAGAAATAAAATGGAAAATATCACCATCGTAATATACGTTGGTCGTTTCTTTTAAAAGACTGCATCACCGGGACCTTCCTTCAGGTGTACCATCACTCAACATTGGCAACGCTGAGCTCTTTTTAAATCTTTGAATGTTTACAGGTAATGTCTTGATTATTTCTGACGTGCTTGCAATAAACAAGTAATGGTAGAGTTTATTTATCTTAAGGGAGGTTATTGGCTTTGTGAACCTTATTTACCGTAGTTCAGAGGCAAAATAAGACGATGTTGTGGCCCTGCATCCTCTCCACAGCGTTCCTTCGAGACTGGCGCCATTTCTGCGTCAACATCTTGTTACCGGTCAACAAACAAGATGTAGATATGGCAAAATAAGGCAAATGATGAGAATTCTGAGGTTATACTTGACAGAAAGGCAAGAAAATGCTTACGGGACACCCAGATTAAACAAATACGTCCAACAAATGACTACTAAAAGCAAAACACATCTCAGGAAGTTGCCGTTAACGGTCAGCGCCTGCAACTTGGCGCCGCTGTCCTTGCAATGTGTCCTTGAAATGTTTGGACGGTTAAAGGCAGTTGTGGCAGTGTTGGCGCGTCCTTTGCAATAGGTCAGTGATAATAGAGGTTGCACTTAACCCTTTCCCTGCTGCTGCACAAGGCGTCTGTTGTCATCTGATGCAACTTCTCCTTGGTTACTAGTCAAACCGCACCTCAAATCTGACTTACTTGGCCGTCCACTGCAACTACTACTACCAAATATTACCAGTACTACTACTACCAACGCTACTACTACTACTACTAATACCACTACTACTACTACCACCACCACCACCACCACCGTACATACACTGGACTCAGCGTGTATAAATCTCACCAGGATGTTGTTGTTGCTGCTTACCCCTACCTAGTGTGTGTGGCCGACGAGACTCGTCGACCACAGGTAAGTGTTTGTGTGGGGGGGCCGCTGCAGGTACAGTACAACGTGTGGGCAACCGGCGCCTCCTTGTGGTAGACACCGCCTCACCAGGGCCCTTCCCACGGCGAGGTGCAGGCAAATGGAAGAGGTTTGTGGGCTGGGTGGACGCCGCAGATGTTTGCCTGCGCCGGTGAGGTAAGCCAGTGTAAAGGCAAGTAAAGCCAGACTAGCGGTAAGCCATTTAAGGCCAGGGAAATGAGCCACAACCAATGTATAGCCAAGTATAGCCACAGCAACCCATAGAAGGCCAGGGAACCTATGTGTTTTGTGTGGGTTAGTCTGCCCTCAGCATATTGCCCACACTGACTGATAGATTACAAGATAGACACATAGACATAGGTAGATAGACAGATAGATTGATACAGATAGATAGATAGATTGACTGATAGACAGGTAGATAGATAAAGATACACTGAGAAAGACAATGACGAACAGACAAATGACTTAGATAGATAGACACAGATAGATAGATAGATAGTAGACAGATGGAGACATAGACCAATAGACAGACAGACACAGACAGACAGGTAGGTAGGTAGATAGATGGATAGATAGACACGGTCCAGGGAGACATAAATAGATAGAGTCCAGACCCCCTTGGTCCAGGACACTAGATAGATAGATAAATAGACACAAAGGGATAGATGTAGTTACCCTGATAGATAGATAGATAGATAGATAGATACAGATTGATAGATAGATGGATAGAAGGATGGATAGATAGATAGATGGATGGATATGGATAGATAGATAGACAGAGAGATGGATAGACAGATGGATAGATAGATGGATGGATAGATGGATGGATAGATAGACAACTAGATACATAGATACAGATAGATAGATAGATAGACAGAAAAAGATAGACAGAGAGAGAAATAGATAGACAGATAGATATATAGTCAGAGATAGATAGAGATAAATAGATATCTACTAATTACCAACATTTTCACCCCAGGCAGATAGATAGAAATAGATAGATAGACAGATAGCCAGATAGATAGATTCTGACAGCAAATACATCATCTGGGAAACTAAATTGATAGATAGATAGATAGATAGACTGTGATAGACAGTTAACCAGATAGATAAATAGATATAGATAGATAGATTGATTGATAGATACACAGAGATAGATGGATAGATAGTTACTCAGATACACTGACTGATAGATAGATAGACAGACAGACAGACAGACAGATTGACAGATAGATAAATAGATAGATAGACAGACAGACAATAACCTAGATAGATCGATAGATATACAGAGAGGTATATGGATAGATAGTTACCCAGATGCACAGACTGATAGATAGATAGATAGATAGATACTTAAACTGAGATAGATGGATCAATACTTACCCAAATATAGATAATAGATAGATAGATGGATAGATAGATAGATAGACTGATAGATACACAAATGGAGATAGATAGATGTATAGTTACCAGACATACATACATACATACATACACACATACATACATACATACATACACACACACATACATACATACATACACACATACATACACACATACATACATACATACATACATACACACATACATACATACACATATACATACACACATACATACATACATACATACATACATACATACACACATACATACATACATACATACATACATACACACATACATACATACATACATACACACATGCATACACACATACATACATACACATACATACATACATACACACATACATACATACACACACATACATACATACATACATACATACACACATACATACATACATACACACATACATACACACATACATACATACATACATAGGCCAATATAGATAGATGTATAGTCAGCCTTATATAGATAGATAAATAGATAGGAAGGTAGATAGATAGACAGATAGACAGAGATAGATGAATAGATAGTTACTCAGATAGACAGATAGATAAACAGATGGATAGATAGACACTGATTACACACACATTTTACCCAGGTAATAGATAGACAGATAGATAGATAGACAGATAGATAGACTGATAGATAAATAGAGATAAATAGATATATAGATAGACAGTAGATAGGCAGACAGATAGATAGATAGATAAATAGATAGAGAGACAGTAGATAGACAGATAAATAGATAGATAGACAGATAGACAGTAGATAGACAGACAGTAGATAGACAGAAAGATAGATAGATATGGATAGATAGATAGACAGACAGATAGATAGATAGATAGTCAGATAGATAGATAAATACAGTAGATAGATAGATAGATACACAGACAGATAGATAGATAGATAGATAAATAAATAGACAGACAGTAGATAGACAGATAGATACATAGACAGGTAATAGATAGGCTGATAGATAGACAGACAGACAGATAGATAAATAAATAGATAGATAGACAAACAGACAGATAGATAGATAGACAGACAGAGACATACAGATAGATAAATATAGATAGATAGACAGACAGACACAGATAGATAAATAGATATAGATAGATAGACAGATAGATAGACAGACAGACAGATAGATAAATAGATGTAGATAGATAGATAGACAGACAGACAGATAGAGACAGACAGATAGATAGCCAGACAGACAGATAGGCAGACAAAGATAGACAGACAGATAAATAGATAGATAGATAGATAAACATACAGTAGATAGACTGACAGACAGATAATAGATAGATAGACAGATAGACAGACAGAAGGATAGACAGACAGACGGATAGACAGACAGATAGATAAATAGATAGACAGATAGATAGACAGATAGATAAATAGAAAGATAGATAGATAAATATATAGACACAGGTAGATAGATAGATAGACAGTAGATAGACAGACAGATGGATAGATAGATAAATAGATAGATAGATAGATAGAGAGACAGACAGAAGATAGATAGACAGACAGATAGATAGATAGACAGACAGAGTAGATAGATAGACAGACAGATAGATAGATAGACAGACAGATAGATAGATAGACAGACAGAGTAGATAGATAGACACCCCCACAAAGCTGGTCAGCCAGTTAGCCATAGATATAGATAGATAGACAGATAGACAGGTAGGTAAATAGATAGATAGACAGAAAGAGTAGATAGATAGACACCCCCACAAAGCTGGTCAGCCAGTTAGCCATAGACATAGATAGATAGACAAATTGATAGATGGATAGATAGTTAGCCAGACACAGATAGATATAGATAGACAGATAGATGGAGGCAGAGATAGATATACAGCTGTACAAATAGATACAAACAGACAGACAGACAGATAGACATAGATAGATAGACAGATAGATATATACTTATTCCCCGCACTCAGCCAGGGTAGGCATTATTATTATTAGCATTATTATTATTATTATTATTATTATTATTATTATTATTATTAGCATTATTATTATTATTACCATTATTATTATTACCATTATTATTATTATTATTATTATTAGCATTATTATTATTATTATTATTACTACTACTTTTTTTTTTTATGTGCTCGACTCATGGCATAGGCTTCACAGCCTGCTTTCAAGGCCCAGCAGTCCTCCTACATACCATACACCTCTACATGTCACCACTTCGGCGCTAACACCCACCGTCCATACTGAATACATGCTAGGGCTGTCTCATACAGGACTGGTGTATTGGTATTAGCGGGGGTATTTTTATGGCACTAACACCCACCGTCCATACTGAATACATGCTAGGGCTGTCTCATACAGGACTGGTGTATTGGTATTAGCGGGGGTATTTTTATGGCACTAACACCCACCGTCCATACTGAATACATGCTAGGGCTGTCTCATACAGGACTGGTGTATTGGTATTAGCGGGGGTATTTTTATGGCACTAACACCCACCGTCCATACTGAATACATGCTAGGGCTGTCTCATACAGGACTGGTGTATTGGTATTAGCGGGGGTATTTTTATGGCGCTAACACCCACCGTCCATACTGAATACATGCTAGGGCTGTCTCATACAGGACTGGTGTATTGGTATTAGCGGGGGTATTTTTATGGCACTAACACCCACCGTCCATACTGAATACATGCTAGGGCTGTCTCATACAGGACTGGTGTATTGGTATTAGCGGGGGTATTTTTATGGCACTAACACCCACCGTCCATACTGAATACATGCTAGGGCTGTCTCATACAGGACTGGTGTATTGGTATTAGCGGGGGTATTTTTATGGCACTAACACCCACCGTCCATACTGAATACATGCTAGGGCTGTCTCATACAGGACTGGTGTATTGGTATTAGCGGGGGTATTTTTATGGCACTAACACCCACCGTCCATACTGAATACATGCTAGGGCTGTCTCATACAGGACTGGTGTATTGGTATTAGCGGGGGTATTTTTATGGCACTAACACCCACCGTCCATACTGAATACATGCTAGGGCTGTCTCATACAGGACTGGTGTATTGGTATTAGCGGGGGTATTTTTATGGCACTAACACCCACCGTCCATACTGAATACATGCTAGGGCTGTCTCATACAGGACTGGTGTATTGGTATTAGCGGGGGTATTTTTATGGCACTAACACCCACCGTCCATACTGAATACATGCTAGGGCTGTCTCATACAGGACTGGTGTATTGGTATTAGCGGGGGTATTTTTATGGCACTAACACCCACCGTCCATACTGAATACATGCTAGGGCTGTCTCATACAGGACTGGTGTATTGGTATTAGCGGGGGTACTTTTACGACATGTCGGCGAGTCTTCTGGTAGATGAGTAAAGTCTGATTTTATGAAATTCAAATCCTTAAACTGTTCCCTGCCTCAGCGGGATTTGAACCTGGGTCCCTCAGGACTGCAGGCCACCTCTCTACCCATTGAGCCACCGCCTCCCCTAGCCATCGCCTCCCCTACTGCTACTACCACTGCTACTACTACTACTACTACTACTACTATTGTTACTATTACTACTACAACTACTACCACAACTACTACTACTACTACTGTTACTAGTAGTAGTAGTAGTAGTAAAAATAATAATAATAATAATAATAATAATAATAATAATAATAATAATATTTATAATAATATTTTATTATTATTATTATTATTATTAGTAGTAGTAGTAGTACATTTAATATTATTACTTTTTATATTACCATAATTATTCATCATCATCATCATCATCATTATCCAATCCTATGTCGCCCCACAGAGAAGCGTAGGAACCCGGGGCTAGGCATGTTTATCCTGACATTTAAGATGAGAGTGACCAGCCTCACTCATCCCTGAGTGGCATTACGTGAGCAATCAACCACAACCATCCCTTGGATATAAACCTTCACAGGCTCAATCCGATTGGAGCGCCTTAATTGCCCACTAAACCACCAGGCGCCATAATTTGGTGTTATGGTTACCACCCAGCGTAGTAAATGGTTTCCTGGTGTACAGGAAACCATTTAGCCTATACACTGTATATACACTGTATATGGCTAGTGAGGGAGTGATCGCCCTCTACCTACACAGATCAAAAGCCCTCGGGAGCAGGGGGGTGGTTGCTTTCTCAGGCAGAGGAACTCCTTGTGAGTGAAATGGCTGGGAAGCATGCCGGCACGTGACTGGCTACAGCATAGCTGGGTCTTTCGGGTGTGGGCAATCAGGCAAGTTAGCTGCCTACTGCGACTGCAACACAATGGCGAGGTGTTCAGGAAGTTAGCCAAAGAAACCTTGATGGACTCCGAAAGAACAATAATGGCCCCCAGTCCCGTGCAGCCCTTAAATGGGCAGGGGGTGCTAAGAATCTCACGGTTGCCTCAATTACAATCTAATTCCTTTGTCAATGCAAAAAATACAATTAAAATTGGTAACTGGAATGTGAGAACGCTAAATCATGACGGTAAAATCGATGAGTTAGTGAAGGTTTTTCAAAATTACGGACTTGATATTTGTGCTCTGACAGAAGCTAGATTAACTGGAGTCGATAAGTTGGATTTGGAGGATGGTATACGTTTATTGATATCTGGTCGACAGGACGGAATGCATTATCAGGGAGTGGGATTGTTGCTGGGTTGTAAGGCAAATAAGGCTTTATGTGAGTGGGATCCTATAGATGAGCGATTGTTATACGCACGGTTTAAATCAAATCATGGCAACATCAGTCTGTTTGTGTGTTATGCACCTACTAATGATGCACTCGATGAAAGGAAAGACACATTTTATGAAAAGTTGCAAGAAGGAGTAGGAAGGGTACCTCAGCCTACCCTACCCTACCCTGCCATTGCCGACCCAACTCTACCCTACTTTAACCTACCCTCCCCTGTACAGCCCTTTCACCACTACATTACTTTCCCTGTTTTCTTCTCTCTACCTTCGGATGATTTTCTTCACCTCTACAGTAGAGAGAAATTTCGAACTGGAAGGGTTAAATACTGCCATCATCAACCCCATCTCTATCAGGGGATCTCCTAAGCTGAATAAAATCATGCGGTCAGCTAGGACAATGTAAATAAGTTGTTCTCGGCTTGAAAGATTAAATGATTCTGTCCCGTCATCCTAAGAGGGTTTTCTGAAGCTGTAGGATATCGTCAGAAGCTAGCAAAGAGTAAAAGTGACATCCGCAAACCGAGAGCTCTGCGTCCAGCGCTCCGCGGTTCAAGTCCCAGAGGTGGACAGATGTTTTGACGTGTAGACGTTACCAGGGCGTAGCTTGGTGGCCTACCCTTTAATATTCTGGACTAATGGTGGTCTAGCCTCGTGCCCCTGCGCTCCGCCTCATAAAAAATAAAAAAAAAAATAAAAAGGAAAGGCAAGGGTCATGAATGAACTAAAGGACTGAACTAAGCGGAGAAGAACAAAAATCGTAGAGAAGATCGCCCCAAATTTGATGAGACAGTGTAGTATAACTGAGTGAAATAGGCGTTGGATATGACGGAACTAAACGGCAGTTATACCCACCTCTCTTCTGTACCCTACACTACCCTGATTCAGCCTACCCTACCCTACCCTACCCAGCCCAACCCACCACCACCCAGCCCTATCCTACCCTCCCCAACGCAACCATAACCTACCCATGCTTACCCTCGCCTGCCCTAATCGACCCAACTCTATTCAACCCTGCCATAACCGACCCATCCCTACCCTACCTCGGCATAATCAGCCCAATCTAACCTCACTCTGTGAAAACCGACCCGATCCTACCCCACCCTGCCAAAACCAACCCTGTCCTACTCCACCCTGCCAAACACGACCAACCCTTCCCCATCCTGCCAAAACTGACCCAATCCTACCCCACCCTGCCAAAACCGACCCAGTCCTACCCTACCCTGCCAAAACCGGCCCAATCCTACGCCGTCCTGCCAAAACTAACCCAACCTTACCCCACCTGGCCATAACCGACCCAACGCTACCCCACCCTGCCACAACAATCCCATCCCTACCCTACCTTAACCAAACCAGTCTTATCTAACACAGATCGAGTCCCGGAGGTGAACAAAGGTTTTTATATCATATAGACGTTTTATATTTTATATTTTGCAACTTTCAGAGGCATTTACTCAGCTTTAGGAGTCTTATGGACAGGCTCAATCAAACGTATCGAACCTCCCATGTTAGAAAAAATAGCTTAGAGAAATGCGTCTCGTACTAAAGGGGCGGAATGGACAGATCGAGTGGCTAAGATATTGAATTATGTATATGACTGGTTTTGTTGTTTTTTATTATTATTATTATTACTATTATTATTATTATTATTATTATTATTTCAGGCAAATGTCCCAGGCTTCTAGACTGGCTGACTAGCGAATATTATTAAGTCTCCCGTGGCTCCGTGCTCCTTCCACTCAAGAGCCTGCACTTCACGCATTCCACGCACAAGATGGCGTCACCGCTGCATTCCTGCGAAGACGAGAGGTCAAGAGGACGACACTTGTTTTTTGTTTATTTGTTTACTGTAATTGCTTAAAGTTGTGATCCCTCCAACTTGAATGCTCAGTTGTAACTATAGATAACTAGAATACGATGCTAGTCACGAAGAAGGGCTATGAAAAGATAGAGCTCGTAGTATTGGCTGGATGAATCACTCTTGCGTGATAATCAAAGACGGTGAATAAAACCCACACTTGTAGACGAAGAATATAATTACCAAACAGTTTCGGTGGACACTGCCACCATCTTCAGTGGTCAAGATAGTGAGAGAGTGACATACTGACTATACATGGGTTCCTTTTTATGCCTGTGTGTGTGTGAATGGGTGGGGTAAAGGTGAGGTGGGGTGGGGTAGATTGTAAGCGGGGATTAACCCAAGGGGGATTTTGGGGGGGACATTACCGGACAGATCAGGTGTAATTCCTATCTGACCTTACCTGTGTCGTAGCAGGAAGAGACATGTCCCTTCCTGCTACGACACAGGTAAGGTCAGATAGGAATTACACCTGACCTGTCCGGTAATGTCCCCCCCAAAATCCCCCTTGGGTTAATCCCCGCTTACAATCTACCGCACCCCACCTCACCTTTACCCCACCCTTCCACACACACACACACACACACACACAGGCATAAAAAGGAACCCTTGTAGTGTCAGTATGTCACTCCCTCTCACTATCTTGACCACTGAAGATGGTGGCAGTGTCCACCGAAACTGTTTGGTAATTATATTCTTCGTCTACAAGTGTTGGTTTTATTCACCGTCTCGTAGTATTTTTTTCTTTTAACTAAGATACATGAAATAAGCTGCAAAAATACGAAAATACGAGCTTACCTAATGTAAATGAATTATAGTACGTTCAGGATGGAGGGAAGGCATTTTGTATTTTGTTTGTGATGTTCTAGTGTCTCTCAGGATCCTAGGATCCTCTCTCGGCTGAACCAAATTGTCTGGCGTCAGCTGGAACATGATGCTAGAGTTATGTCGGTCGTGAGGGGGTTAATGGTGACGGTATTGACACTGTCAGGCTCCTATGACTCACTGAGTCGAATAAAATCGTCTGAGTCAGCTGAAATGGGGTACTAGAGTTGTCCCAAGCACCAGAGGGTTAAGAATCTTAACCCTCTGGTGCTTGTTACAACTCTAGTACCCCATTTCAGCTGACTCAGACGATTTTATTCGACTCAGTGAGTCATAGGAGCCTGACAGTGTCAACACTGTCACCATTAACCCCCGCATGACCGGCATAATTCTGGTATATCATGTTCCAGCTGACGCCAGACAATTTGGTTCAGCCGAGTGGGTCTGGGGCCTGGGGGGCACTAAATGAAAATATCCAAAAAATATTAAAGGGGGGGCTATATCAATTTTGCCACAGGAGGTATACCAAAATTGGACTTTTTAATAAAACCCCCTCCTCTCTCACTCCCTGTGTTTTGTATACCCCTCTCTGTCTGCCTGTGGTGTGTCTGTCCCACCCTCTCTGTGTGTGGTGTATCTACTGTGTGTGAAGGTGGCTGTGTACGTGTCGTGTGTGTGTGTGTGGTGTGTCTACTGTGTGAAGGTGGCTGTGTACGTGTCTTGTGGTGTGTCTACTGTGTGAAGGTGGCTGTGTACGTGTCTTGTGTGTGTGTTCGTCTTGATGTGTGTATGTATGTAGTAGTGTGTGTAAGTGTCTTGGTGTGCGTGAGCTGAATTCTAAGTATGGGGCCTTGTGGTTTTAAGGAAAGCCTGCTACGCAAACTTCCCTCAGCCACATTTTAAAGAAACCTCTATCACACCGGGACTTGAACCCGGGTCTTCTTGATTAGCAAGCCAGCACCATGCTGACCCTGCCACTGCGGCCCCACAGAGATAGCGGCTAAAACTTCTACTGTATTTTATTTCTTTACATGTTACAGAAAATGGGAAATTGGACAACATGCATAGACTTAACTAAATTTTCATGTACCTATTAATGTCGCTTTAGGAGGAGATATCTCGAAATTTCCTGAGCTACTTGGAATACCTAAGCCTGCAGTTTAATGCTAATCATGAACAAGTGCTATGGAAAGAATATAGAGCAGTTGCTACTTATATAAAGGGAGAAAGTAAAAACTGCAACTTAGACTGCTATCCAACGGCAGGACTTAAACGATTAACCATATATTACATAAACTTAACACACTGAGTGACACAGAAACTAAACATATGATACAAATTCTTTAATGAAACTTATAATGAGAGTACAAATGACAAAATATACACTGCACAGGAAGACAGTACAGTACTCATTGGTCATACCTTCCGTGCGAACTCAGAGAATGAAAGCCTATCTGTTGTACCGATTTATAAACGGAAGAGATGAATCGCTAAATTTGATCCACAGTAAAAAATAATAATAATAATAATGAATACATAAAACAATAAAGACAAACCATATAGACTACATGTCCACCCTAAACTGACAAAAACCTGGCATCTCTCCACCTTGAATGCTGAGCTGTTTCTAGAGATAAAGACTAGATTATCATGCAAATCACAATGAAGATCTATGGGGAGGATGCAAAACCATAATACTGTCTTATTCTGCCACTTAGATACAGGAACTAAGCAGCAGAAGGACTAAAATTTGTCAAGGTGAGCCAACTACAATGACACAGATGAAGTCTGAGATTATATAATGTGTAATCATGAACTGATTGCATCATTCAGTAAAGATTACAAAAGGAAAAGCTATCAAATCTGAAAGTGTAAGTACTATACAAGATATGATTAACCTTGTACATCCATATTCTGAGATATGCTTCCTATATCATAGCCTACACACAAATTCATCCCCCTCAACAGTAATGATATATTCCTGCTGTCTCCTGACTTCCAATCAACTTATGAAACCTCTCTCCTAATTACAGTACAGTAATATGTTAATGAAGGCTGCTAGTAATTACCTTCAGTATGATAATTCTTATTTAAAGGTAGCAGCAATGGTTAATGAAGGATGTAAGGTATGCAGTCCTTCCAGTTCAATATACTATATCTCCAATCAGGCTTTATCCAGTGTCTCTCCTACACATGTTAATACCTTCAGTCTTCACTAGTTTAACTCACAGAGCAGGGATTTTTTTTATTTTTTTTTTTATGTCATCTCATGATTATATTTAGCTTTGTATAGACTTCTGGAAGTGTAGGGGTTAGGCACAGCCTCACTGAACTCCTGCAATAGCAGAGACTTTGCATAAGTTGAATAAAACTGCCTTCTGGCACTATGAATAAACTGAAAAGGGCATCACAGGGATTGCAAGAGTTAAAGGGACTCGCGGAGTTTATATCCCCGATGTAAACAAACTACCCATTAGTTTTTACACACATCCCCTCATTTTTTCCAGCCAATTATTTATTTTTTCCAGCCAATTAACCTACTATGCCTGCCCATGTACAGGATCACATTCGACCTTAAAACCTAAACAGATGGTGTGAATATCAGGGGATTTAAGGAGCACTGCTTACTCGAGTTTAAAGGGACATCTTGGTCACCTGGAGATACACACCGCCGTATATCATCCTTATAGCTAATAATTACAACTTACATCAGCCGACTACACCTCTCGATAATGACAGCAAACACTGATAAACACATGGGCATAAGAATTACCATAATAAGTAGTAGACTAACACCGTAAAGAATAAAATCTTCACTGATCTCCAGCATCTCTCAACGTTGCTCCCATAATGCACCAGTGACGTCACACTGCAAATTAAACATTTACTTATTAAATTTTAAGAAGAAAATTTCGTGAATATATTATCAGTCTTTTAAACAATAATTTTCGTGCAAACTGAATAGAGAGGTAAGTAAAGTGTTTCTTGTTAAATTAAAGATAACCCCATGAATCAGTGGCATCATCATCTCTCTCTGAAATTCCATACAGAGTACCAGAGTAGGATCACTATTTACTGTCCTGCCAATATATCTCTACAGTTTTACAAGGGGATTTAAAAATAAACGGCCTGGTGGTGGTGGCAGGGGATAAAATTTTGCGATACCAGTATCTAATCTGCTGCCATTCCCTACAGAACCCGAGCATAATAGACGAGAAATTAGCCCAGGTTGATGCAGCAATTCTTAACTCAAAATTGCCCCAAGAACAACTTTCTGAAGTTTGTCAAACATTTCATGCAACACCCTGTATGGGAAATTTGGATAAAATATTGGTGAAAGAGAGAGAGATTGTCCAGGTGCTTGAGGGTGCGAAAGTGGATGTATGTGGAATAACTGTAACAAAATGGAGAGGAGAAAGTGTGAGAGAATGGGAGTATGGATGGGGTATATGTGCAGGAGTAGGTGAGAATGAGAGGGCAAAGGAAGGAGTATGTATAGTTGTGAGTAAAAGATGGAAGAGTAGCATAAGACAGTATGGATCAGTTGGGTCAAGGATTGTGTGGGTAAAGTTGAAAGTTGGAATACAAATGTGGGCGATTGTGTGTGTGTATGCGCCAACGCAAGATCGTGCTAGAAGAGTGAGAGAAGAGTTCTGGACAAATGTGGAAGTGTGCATGGAAAAGTTTGGAAGGAATGAGAGAGTGTTTTTGATTGGTGATATGAATGGTAAAGTTGGGAATGTGAAGGTGGATGGAATAGTTGGTGAGTGGGGTGTGCCTGCTGAGATAGATGAGAATGGGAGTGCGTTAGTGGACATTTGTGCTGGGAGGGGGTTGGTGATAGCCAATACCCTCTTCAGGCATAAAATGATCCACAGGTATACATGGCAAGTGATGAGAAGGGTGGGTGGTGAACTGAATGAAAGGAAGGCAATGATTGATTATGTGTGTGTGGATGAAAGGATGCGAAGATGTGTAAAGGATGCAAGAGTGTATACAGGTTGGGGGAGTGGACTTTCTGACCACTACTTGGTGGTGGCCAGAATTAGGATTCAAGTAAGATGGAGGAATAGAAGAAGGGAAAGACGAGAGGAAGGAGTAGTTGCAAGGAGAGTGGAAAGGTTACAAGAGGATGAGAAAAAGGCAGAGTATAAGAGAGAAGTAGAGGAACGATTGGGCAAATATGAATTGGAGCAGATGGGAGACGTGGAAGGTGTGTGTAGGATATTTACAGAAGAAATATGTGCAGCATGTGATGTGGTGTGTGGAAGGAAGAGAAGACGGAGGGGGGTGCAAGGAACGGCGTGGTGGACTGAAGAGGTGAGACAGGCTGTGGCACAAAATAAGAAAGTATACAATGAATGGATGAGAAATAGGGGCGTGGAAGAAGTTGAGAGGCGGAAGAGAGAGTTATATGTAGAAAGAAAGAAAGAGGTTAAAAGATTAGTAAGAGAGAGTAAGAAGAGAGTGGATGAGGAATTTGGAAGGAATTTGAGTGTAAAGTGGAGGGACTGTAAGAAAACGTTCTGGAAAGAGGTGAAAAGAGTAAGACAGGGTGGAAGTGAAGTTAGCAGGGGAGTGAAAGATAAAAATGGTAGATTACTAGTGCAGAAGGGAGAAAAAGTGAGCAGATGGAGTGAACACTTTAAGGAATTGTTGAACATAGAGGATGGAAGTAATGCGAGTATAAGTGGCTGGGGAATGGCTGGGAGAAGGAGGGAGGTGAGAAGACAGGAAGAAATCAGTAGGATAGAAGTTGTGGAAGCAATGAAGAAAGTTAAATCTGGGAAAGCCCCAGGAATTGATGGAGAGTGTGGTGAAATGCTGAAGCATGGAGGAGAGATAGTAGTAGAATGGATGTGGAAGATGTGCAGACTGGCCTGGGAGGAAGGTAGAGTCCCGGAGGATTGGAAGTCAGGTATAATTATTCCCTTGTACAAAGGAAAAGGGGAAAAAGAAGTGTGTGGTAATCAAAGGGACATTTGTCTTCTTAGTACAATAGGAAAAGTGTATGGTAGGATACTTATTGACAGAGTTAGAGAAAGAACAGAGAAACTAGTTGGAGAAGAACAGGGAGGCTTTAGGAAGGGAAGAGGTTGTGTAGATCAGATATTCATTCTTAGAACTTGAGTGGAAAAGTTTCTAGAGAAGGGAAAGAAGTTGTATGCGGCTTTCATGGATTTGGAGAATGCATATGGCAGGGTGGATAGACAAGGATTGTGGAAAGTGTTAAGAATATATGGAGTAGATGGGAAGTTGTTGAATGCTGTGAAGAGTATGTACGATGGTGCGAAGGCTGCAGTGCGTGTGGATGGTGAACTAAGTGAATTTTTTTCTTTGAAAGTTAGGTTGAAACAGGGATGTGTCATGTCTCCATGGTTGTTCAGTCTGTACATGGATGGGGTAATAAAAGAGATACAAGGTAGGGTAGTGGATGTTGGAGTGGCCCTGGTGAGAGAGGGTAGTGTTTGGAAACTCCCTGTACTGTTGTTTGCAAATGATACTGTGTTGTTGAGTGAAGACGAAGGAGAGCTGCAAGGCTTGGTGGATGAGTTTGGGAGAGTGTGTAAGAAACGGAATCTAATGGTGAATGTAGGGAAGAGTAAAGTGATGGTCTTTGAGAGAGGTGAAGTCAGTGAATGTACAGCGAGGTTGGATGGTGAGGAACTGGAAAATGTGAGTACGTTTAAGTACTTGGGTAGTGTGATGAGTAAGGATGGAGGTTTGGAGGGTGAAGTGCTTGAAAGGGTACAGCAGGGAAGAAAGGTTGCTGGTTCCTTGAAAGCAGTGATAAGAAACAGGGAAGTGAGCATGGAAGTGAAAAAGTTACTACATGACAGTATTGTGATACCAACTCTAACGTATGGAAGTGAAGCTTTGACGTTGCTGGAAGGACACAAGTCAAGAGTGAGAGCAGTGGAAATGAGTTATTTAAGAGGAGCCTGTGGAGTCACATGGAGAGACAGGCTGACGAATGAGGATATAAAGGAACGTTGTGGTGTGGATGTGGATGTGATAGGAAGCGTTATGAGAACACACTGAGGTGGTTTGGCTATGTGGAGAGGATGGAGGGTGAAAGACTGACGAAGAGAGTGTATGTGAGTGAGGTGGAGGGGGGAAGAAGGAGGGGGAGGCCGAGGATGAGATGGAGGGATGGGGTGGAGAGGTATATGAAAGACGGGGGTGTGAGTTGGGAGCAGGGCAGTGAAATGGCAGGGGACAGGGCGATTGGAGGCGATTTGTTTGTGGCCACCCCAAATGGGATTGAGGCGTCTGGCAATAGATAGAGATAGATAGAAGATTAAATAACTAAAGCTAACACTGATTTGAACTAATACACATCTGGTCCACAGGTCGTGCTGGAGTCTGCTGCCTTGACGCTGCTTCCTTGCCACACTTGTCATACCCTGCTGAAGTTTGGTCTGCCCTGCCGTGAGAAGCCTGACGGTGGTGTGGTGTCTTCAACTACTCTGAGACGCCTGGTGGTGGTGGTGGTGGTGGTGGTGGTGGTGGTGGCGGCGGTGGCGGCGGCGGCGGCAGGGTGTCGTGTCTTCCCCAGCCGTGAGATGACTTGCTGCTGCTGCTGGTGATCTGCCCTGACCTGCCGAGAGAAGCCTGGTGGTGATGATGTGATCTGCCTTGCAAGTCGGGTTGCTCCCCTCCAGGATGTTCTGTGGACAAATGCTACTATTGAATGCATATTTTATATTGCTGTCTCTGTTAATGTATTCTATACTGAAGTGTTAATAATGAAAACTTAAATTTTCTGTCTTGTTTCATTACCTTTTTAACTGTGGCTTTGACTTAATATAGGTGATAAGTATATTGCACTCTGCAGTCTTGTGTGTTGTGGGGACGGCTTTTGTGATGAGATAAGCATTCTGATCGCTTCACCAAATTACTACTCAGCCTTGTGATCGTGGACATAAAAGATTATACAATACAATGATATACAGCTAAGCATAAAAAAGGTTATGGGAATTCTCCACCATGCAATCAGTGGACCTATATTATAAAGCTAAGTCTGAAGAGGGTTGTGGGAAGTAGATAATGATGCAGGGTAGACACTGGTAATGTTCACTGAGCCGTGCCCGCAACACACAAGAACTGGGTGGCGTAATATATGAACCACCTTGTATAATGAGAGGCCGTAAGTGTGTGCTGACTCACAAACTTGCCACCAATGCCCCGTCATAACTATTATTGTGTCTTGTAGGAAGCACAAAGAAAACAGGCCACAGAATACCTCCTTGTCTCTTGTTCCTCCTACACAAACATACACGCCTTTCACTTTAACTTGGCACAGAGTTTTATTTAAAGCATACCAGAATGTCAGGCAGATCAGTAGCAGAAGTAGACAATACTACAGCCCAACATCCTTTCCACGGCACTCATTCGTGACTACCATCATATTCTAGTGATAACTATCGCTACTACTCGGCAAACCGTATGGAAACTATAAGCTATCTGTCTATCCATCTATCTATAGCCAGACGACTTAATCCCGTAAGAGGTGGCCACAAACAAGTCTCCTCTATGCCACCCTGTCCCCTGTCATTATGCATCACTCCCCCTAATTCACACCCTCTCTCATATACATCCCAACTCCATCCTCCACTTATAAGTAATACATTAAAAAAACCGTGAATTACTGCCGCACAAGCTGAGCCGTAATCATATCCAACACAAACACGAAGGAGCTTTAAAGAACAGAAAACAATACCTTGATAGCAGAAGACACTGAGACCACAAGTACTGACAGCCTACACCAAGAAACATAACTAATTTCAGTCAGAGACCAAGTGAATATGACAGGCACACAGTTCATCACTTCAGCTCAAGATCCGGCCCACCTTTGTAACCTTATGTTGCATCATCCTCTCCACAAACAAAATCGAACAACCGCCCAACACTACACAGAGTATCTTTGCAACATATCCCCTCCTCCACCCGACTCTACACTTCCCAGACACATTCACAAACTCACAAACACCCCAGCCAGCCAAAACTTTCTGCCAAACACATACATAAACACACAGACACCCCAGCCAGCCAAAACTTTCTATACCAAACACATACATAAACACACAGACACCCCAGCCAGCCAAAACTTTCTATACCAAACACATACATAAACACACAGACACCCCAGCCAGCCAAAACTTTCTATACCAAACACATACATAAACACACAGACACCCCGGCCAGCCAAAACTTTCTATACCAAACACATACATAAACACACAGACACCCCAGCCAGCCAAAACTTTCTACCAAACAGCATCCTTCATGTGCCACCACCAGCCATACACCCTTCAGACACTACCGAACCCAGAGACACGAGTACACCAACCTTCACTGCTACAATACTAGCACAAAATATAACACACATACAATCCCCTGTGTTCATACTGCAAAGTGGCACCCCCACACCACAGCACACCCACTCACTTCCTGCACCACACTACCACAACACAGACAATCCTTCAACATAACACTGGGTTCACATCCAGAGGAGCCTAAGATGTAACAAGAACAACAACAACAACTCAGGCCAAGTAAGAGTGAAACGAGTATAGTTACGAAAGGAAAATTATTTCGAGTTATTTTGTAAGCGCTTCGGGTACATAGAGTTACAAGGCCACAGGGAACGGACTGCATACCGAGGGTTATAATACTATGGCGGCTTAGAGGGCTTTATACCACCTTTTCTTCAGTGATTTATTGTTCAAGCGAGCGAGCGTAGAGAGCAAGCGATCGAGAACACTATATGACATGGTATAATAGGGTGGCAGAGAACAGCGCCAAGACTGTGTTGTCTAGGAAACTGTTAAAGCAACAACAGATATATGGACAGCATTAGAAACCTAGTAAAAAAAATGATAGGAGTTACTTGAGGGACTTTTCTCAAAATCTGCCTCGCCAGTGCTGATAAAATGAAAATAAAAGTACCAAACTGAGCACCAGAACCGAGTTATTCTAGAAGTTTTTAAAGCTACGTAGATCTGTTCAGACAGCTGGAAAGCTTATGAAGAAGCAATTGGTACTACTTAAGTTAAACAGACTTAGCTTTTAACACCAAGCAAGATTGGACGGATGTATGGATGGATGGATGGACGGATGGATGGACGGATGGATGGATGGATGTGGAATCGTGGATGCTTGGACCGATGGTAGAGTTCCTGCTGTTTCGCCCTTCCACCTGCCGACAAAAATCATCATCAATATCATCATCATCATCATCATAGCTGTCGTCGTCATTATCATCATCATCATTATATACACCGTCATTCTCATTATCATTACCATTCTCATCATCATCATCATCAATATCATATTATCATCATCACCTACCCATCTATCTATTTATCTATATCTGTTTATCTATAGCCAGACCCTTAATCCCGTAAGGGGTGACCACAAGCAAATCGCCTTCATGATGTACTGTCCTCTACCATTTAGCTCAAGTATCCCACTCATATGTTTCTTCTCTTTCCCTTCATCTCATCATCGGTCTTCCCATCCCCCTCTATCCTTCCAGCTAACTCATGTGCACTCTTCTAGTCATTCTCTTATTCGCCATCCTCTCCACATGGCCAAACCATCTCGAAGTATTTCTCTTAACGCTTTCAATCTCATCCACATCAGCATCACAACGCTCCTTCATCTGCCCATTTGTCTGTCTGTCTCTCTATGAAACTCCACATGCTCCTCTCAAGTAGCTCATTTCCACCGCTCTCACTCTTGACTTGTGTCCTTCCAGCAAGATCCAAGCTTCACTTCCATACTTTAAAGTGGGAATCACAGCATGCAGTGCCCTTTTTTTTTTAACACTTTCATCCTCAGTTCCCTCTTCCTAATCACTACTTTTTAGAGAACAAGCAACCCTCCTTCCCTGACGTATCATTCAGTCACTTCATCCTCTAATCTTCCATCCATATTCATCACATTACATAAATACTTAAATGCACTCATATTCTTCCATTTCCTGGCTATGCAGCCTCACTGTGCATTCTGTAACCTCATACGTTAAGATGTTAAAGCATCACCACCATCAGCATCTACATCATTATCACCATCAATATCATCACCATCAGCCTGTGACACACCACTGCATGATAAGGACCCTCTCACCTTTCTCCACTCTGATCCATTGATTGTTAGCCACTTCCGTCCTTGCTCGGTAGATCTGCATCATATGATCTCTCCATCTTGTTCTCTGTGCACCTCTTCTTCTCACTCCATCTCTGGCTTGCCATTCAGTTACGCTCGCTGTCCTTCTGTTATCTCTTCTGTGAAAGACGTGACCTGAGGTGTGTGTGTGGAGTTACCTGGAAACAATATCAGAATTAATAGATGCGGGAGCTTCAGGCCCCTTAGGTTAATCCCCTTGGTGTGGCGTGGTGTGGAAAGGTGGTTGGTGTGGTAAAGTTTGGGGTGGTGTGGTGTTGGGTGGTGTGGTGTGAGGTGGTGTGGTGTGGGGTTTTGTGGTGTGGTGTGGTGTGGTATGGTATTGTATGGTATGGTAGGCGTGTTGTGGTGCTGTGCGGCTTCACTGTCCCTAAAATCTAGAGGAATGTAGAACCTCGTTCGAAAATCATTAGTGAGAAGCAGATGGACATGGCCGCTCTTTGATGTGCCCTGATAAAACGTAAACAAAACGTGTGTTGCATCCTCACAACTAAACCAATATAAATAAGGATAATTATTCCATTTAAATCATTCACGGTCCAGAGAAAGACCAAAACTGAGTTACTATTTCGGACACACATCCATCCCTTTCCTTGCGATAAATAAAGAGACAGTGAACAATGATTTTTGAAACCCATTGAGTGACCTTAGGAATCCAGTATGTTTTTTCAGAATATAGTGTAAATGTTTAGTATTTGTATGGCCAAGAAGAGCAATATCCCTTACCTCATTTGCACTCTTATGATATAAATAGTTCGAGTGTGAGGGAACTGCAGTACACACGTACGCACGCACGCAAATACACACAAGCATGCGCGGACACACACACACACACACACACACACACACACACACACACATTCTCTCTCTCTCTCTCTCTCTCTCTCTCTGCTACACACAGTCACCAACTACATTTGAAGAGAAACGAAAAACAAGAGGTGACTCAGCCATAGACATGAATATCGTCGCCGTCACCATCATCATCGTCATCACCATCATCATCGTTGTCGTAGTCGTCATCATCATCATCATCATCGTCATCATCATCATCATCATCATCGCCAGGAGCAACGGCGTCAAGCACAGCAATCATCACAACCCTGTTAAAGAGTTACTACATAAGTTCCATCACCGTCATCATCATCATTATTATTATCCCAACTGCTTCATCATCATTACAATCACCATAATCTCGGTCCAGTTAGTTGGTTCAGGAGTTTCAACATCACTATCATCAGCAGCATCACTATCATCATTATCAACATCATCTCCGACAACCCTATTATCATCATCATCAGCCTGTGACACACCGCTGCAGGATAAGGACCCCTGTTCAATCTAACTTGGCGTAAAATTGCAATCTCTTTCTTAAATTTTGTGTTGTGACAAGGGGTTAACACTAGATTGATGCTAGTCACGAAGAAGGGACGTGGAAATGATGCAGAGCTGTATATTTGTCCAAATTTACCACTGCACTACGGGAAATCAGCTGCAAAAAAACGACGATCTCGGCCTAGGCAAATGAAGGAACAACACCATAATATACTTTGTGTGTGTGTGTGTGTGTGTGTGTGTGTGTGTGTGTGTGTGTGTGTGTGTGTGTGTGTGTGTGTGTGTGTGTGTGTGTGTGTGTGTGTGTGTGTGTGTGTGTGTGTGTGTGTGTGTGTGTGTGTGTGTGTGTGTGTGTGTGTGTGTGTGTGTGTGTGTGTGTGTGTGTGTGTGTGTGTGTGTGTGTGTGTGTGTGTGTGTGTGTGTGTGTGTGTGTGTGTGTGTGTGTGTGTGTGTGTGTGTGTGTGTGTGTGTGTGTGTGTGTGTGTGTGTGTGTGTGTGTGTGTGTGTGTGTGTGTGTGTGTGTGTGTGTGTGTGTGTGTGTGTGTGTGTGTGTGTGTGTGTGTGTGTGTGTGTGTGTGTGTGTGTGTGTGTGTGTGTGTGTGTGTGTGTGTGTGTGTGTGTGTGTGTGTGTGTGTGTGTGTGTGTGTGTGTGTGTGTGTGTGTGTGTGTGTGTGTGTGTGTGTGTGTGTGTGTGTGTGTGTGTGTGTGTGTGTGTGTGTGTGTGTGTGTGTGTGTGTGTGTGTGTGTGTGTGTGTGTGTGTGTGTGTGTGTGTGTGTGTGTGTGTGTGTGTGTGTGTGTGTGTGTGTGTGTGTGTGTGTGTGTGTGTGTGTGTGTGTGTGTGTGTGTGTGTGTGTGTGTGTGTGTGTGTGTGTGTGTGTGTGTGTGTGTGTGTGTGTGTGTGTGTGTGTGTGTGTGTGTGTGTGTGTGTGTGTGTGTGTGTGTGTGTGTGTGTGTGTGTGTGTGTGTGTGTGTGTGTGTGTGTGTGTGTGTGTGTGTGTGTGTGTGTGTGTGTGTGTGTGTGTGTGTGTGTGTGTGTGTGTGTGTGTGTGTGTGTGTGTGTGTGTGTGTGTGTGTGTGTGCCCTTCAGGACAAAATAATTTACATACAATAATTTTTTCCATCACATTGTCCCTCTCATATCTGAATCGCACTTATCAGTATACATTCAGGTCCCAAACAGTACTGTTGGGTGGACAGGGACAAGGAGGCAGGCAAGCTTAGTCCACCAGTCTGATCGGAACGAGAATCTACAGGATGACACTCACACTGCTATTTCACTGGTCTGAGACACCAAGATTGAGGCGGTACAAGGCCTCCATCTCCCTCACACCAACAGCCCCCTTGTCTCATCAGAATTACGTCTAGTAGCCTCATAGATAATATTTCTTTGGGCCATGATACTTCCTGGCTGTCAGTGCGATATCCTTGTGTCCTAATGTAGTCACCTTAATGGCTAAAAACAGCAAATATCCAACACTTGCCTCAGGGGAGTGATGCACAGCAATACACACACACACACCCTCATCCTTCCACTGTCATACGGCCACTAGCAAAGTAGCCAAGTAGCGACGCCTACAAGACGAGAAACTTGTCCAGCTACTTTTACAACCACTAGATGGTACTCTGGCCCTCTCATGGTAGGGGCAACTCTAGTATTTTATTCCAGGTACTGCTTGGCGATAGCATTCAGCTGAGTGAGTCATACTGCTATAAGAGTGATAATGCTGTCTCTATTAACTCTCATAATCATACAGGTCTCTTTACCAGCCCTACACAAAAATAAATTGTGTGTGTGTGTGTGTGTGTGTGTGTGTGTGTGTGTGTGTGTGTGTGTGTGTGGTGCGAGGTGCCTGTGTGTCACCATGGCAACCTCCCGACACCATCACAGTTACATACACACATTTCCTCACCAGCAAGTTCCACTAGAGAGTACTATTTGTGTGTGTGTGTGTGTGTGTGGGTGGGTGGGTGGGTGGGTTTGGATGTGTTGTGTGTGTTGGGTGGTGGGTGGGGGTGTATGGTTTGATGTGGTTGCAGTGTGTGTGGGGGTGAGGGGGGATGTGTTGTATGTGTGGGGGTGTGGGGAGATGGGGGGTGTATGGTTTGGTGTGGTTGCAGTGTGTGTGTGTGTGTGTGTGCGGGGCCAGTGTGTTACCATGACAACCTCTCCACACCACCACAGTTACATACACAAATTTCCCCACCACCAACTACCGTTAGAGAGTATTGTGTGTGTGTGTGTGTGTGTGTGTGTGTGTGTGTGTGTGTGTGTGTGTGTGTGTGTGTGTGTTCACTACTTGTCAACGAACCTTGGTTATACATAAACATGCTACTAAAGTAATGGCACAAATATAATGTAGTATTCTATGAAGTCAACTACACTCATAATAACGTCAGGATTCTTCTCCCCTATCGTGTCTCCGTTCTCTGCATCTGTCTGTCCTCTATCTGTCTGTCTGTCTGCCTGTCCCTTTATTGCAATTCACAAACAACTCTCAACTGTCCACAACTTCCTAGAATATCATAGTATCCTGCATTATATTACTTTTTTTCAGGGTAACTTGACCCAGATTTTCGTCCTTTTGCCGCTTACTTCACATGGGTCATTGGCAGAAAAGTGCAGCGCTACGGCTCCTCTTCAATGGCACTTTTTTGTGACTTACATGTTCTAGTATTAATCCATTGCTACAACTCAGTATTCAAGATGGATAGATGGAAATTGTAGGCCAAGTCAGAGTACAGAATGAAGTCAAACAGCATAGGTGGGCACTGGGTCAAGAGAGAGACTAGTCGATTTTTCATTAGATTTTTTCACTATTACGCTTTTGGCTCAATAAAAAGGAAAGTGGAAATCTAGGAATATACTGCACCTTAATGTGAAAATCTGGACAAATTTCTCCTTAGCAAAATATAAATAAAATTAATCTTTTTCTTAACTTGAAAATATGAGTTAACTTCGCTTGTTTTTTTTGTTTTTTTTTGCATCCAGGATCATACTGTTAACTGCTTTGGAAATTCTTTACATCTCTTTCTTAGCGATTTAATCAGCACATTACACCACAACACCCTCTTTTATGAGAGAGATGTAAACTCTGCCGATATGAAGCCGATTTTAATAGCTTACAAGAAAATGTTAAGACGTACTATGCAAAAATAAATAGCTAAGGAAGGGGCACTGAGAAGACTCCAGTGCTTCCTAAAATACTGCCCTGTTTCCAAAAGGCGTATGACACAGAAATTTGACTTAGCTTTTAACATCACGGGAAGCTGGATGGATGGATGGATAGATGGATGGATGGATGGATGGATGGATGGGGAATCGTGGATCTTTGACTGCTGACCAAGTTCTTGCAGTTCCGTCCGTCCGTCCACCTACCGACAAAAATCATCATCAGTATCTTCATTATCATTATTATAATTGTCATTATTATTATTATTACCATTACTATCATTATCATAACTACAATCATCATCACCATCATCTTCGTTAAAATTTATCATGACTATAATCATCATCATCATCACCACCGTTATCCCAACTCTGTTACCTCGTACTGAAGTTAAATCATCATTATCATCAGCATCAACATCATGATCATCATCATCAATATCATCTTTATCATCATTAATATCATCATCATCTTCATCATCATCATCATCATCATCAGGCCCTGACATTACCACTGGAGGATTAGGACCCCTCTCATCTTTCTCCACTCTGATACATTGGTTGTTAGCCTCTTCCCATATCGGTGGATCTGCGAGTTTCATCTATCTTGTTCCCTGTGTACCTCTTCCTCTCACTCCATCTCTGGCCTGCCATTCAGTTACGCTGCCTGTCCATCTGTTGCCTGCTCTGTGGAAGATGTGACCAGAGGAGTGTGTGTGAAGGTACCTGGAAACAAGCTCAGAATTACGAGATGTGGGAGCTTCAAACCCCTTTGTTAAATCTCCTTTGTTTGGTGTGGTGTGGTGTGGTATGGTGTGGTGAGAGGATTTTGTGGTGTAGTGTGGTATAGAGGGAGGTTGTGTGGTGTAGTGTGGTATGGAGGGGATTGTGTAGTGTGGTTTGTGTAGGGTTGTGTGGTGTGGTGTGTGGAGGGTTGTGTGGTGTGGTGTAGTTTGGTGTGGGAGGGTGGTATGGTATGGTGTGGTGTGAGAGGGTGATGGTGTGTGACTTAATGTGTGGGGCTGGTAGAACGTAACTTGGCTTCACTATAATCTCTAAAGCCTATATGAGTACAACACCTGTCATCCGAAAATGGTTAGTGAGAAGCAGAAGGTCAGGGCCGGTCCTAGAGCTACTGTGATAAAATGTAGATAATCATGTGTTGTATCCTTAAAATAAAAAAAAGGATATGTGGGCTTAATTCCTCCTTTTAAATAAGGATCAAAATATATGTATTACTTCACTCATATTCATCCACTTTCTAACGATACATAAAGAGACGATGATCAGTGACTTCTGAAACCCTGTAATGTGATCTATGGGATGTAATATGCTTTACAGAATACAGCGTAAGTGTCTCGTAACTGTATAGGTAAAAGGTCCTATGTTCTTGGCCTAATATTTACCCTTGAAATAAAACTATGAATGTGTGGAAATAATTCTGCCATTTGAATAACTATGGTATCATCAACCAAGATATACATACTAGAACATAAGCAAGCACAGACACACACACACACACACACACACACACACACACACACACACACACACACACACACACGTCCAGTCACCAAAACACGTAGTTAAACAGAAAGGAAAGCGAGAGGTGACTCAGCCAATGACTTGAAGATCGTCGTCGTTGTCATCATCGTCGTCGTCTTCGTTGTCGTAATCATCATCAGCATCATCCTCGTCATCATCATCATCATCATCATCATCATCATCATCATCATCGTCAGCAGCATCAGCATGTCATCATCATCCCAGCACTGTTAAAAATGTGGTACAAAAGATATATTAGTATCATAACCTTTATCATCATATTCATCACCATCATCTAACCTTGTTTTAGAGTTTGCACGGAGTTACATCATCATTATCAGCATCAACATCATTATCATTATCAATGAGCATCATCATCAATATCATCATCAATCATCTTCATCATCATCATCATCATCATCATCAATCATCTTCATCATCATCATCATCATCATCATCATTACCAGCCTGTGACACACCACTGCAGGATAAGGACCCCTCTCACCTTTCTCCACTCTGATCCATTGGCTCTTACCTTGTTCCTTCCGATATCGGTGGATCTGCGCGTATCATCTCTATCTTGTTTTCTGTGTACCTCTTCTTCTCACTCCATCTCTAGCCTGCCATTCAGTTACGCTGTCTGTCCCTCTGTTGTCTGTTCTATGGAAGACGTGACCTGAGGAGTGCGCGTGCAGTGATCTGGAAACCAAGAGACAAATATGTGTTTCGTCATCATAGCTATACCCTGTTCATTCTAACTTGGCGTAAAATTGCAATTTCTTTCTTAAATAAAGTGCTGTGACAAGGGGTTAACACTAGAATATGGTGCTAGTCACGAAGAAGTGGTATGACAAATATGCTTGGCAATAGTATTGCCTTATTCTGTTACTGAGCTATGGAAAATGAGCTGCAAACGGACGACTATCTTCGTCTATAAAAAATGAGTATCATATAGTATAATCGTGTGTGTGTGTGTGTGTGTGTGTGTGTGTGTGTGTGTGTGTGTGTGTGTGTGTGTGTGTGTGTGTGTGTGTGTGTGTGTGTGTGTGTGTATTAATGGATGCGTTCATAAATGTGTCCATATGAGTATTCATAAATGTGTGTGCATCAGTGTGTGTACTCATCAGTGTGTGCATCAGTGTGTGTATGCATCAGCGTCTGTGTGCATCAGTGTGTGCCTACATTGCCGTGGGCGTGTATCAGTGTCTGAATGCATCAATGCGTGCGTGCATCCATGTGTACGTGCAACAATGCCTGCATGAATCATTATGTGTGTATTGAAACATATGTGGGTGCATCAATAGATATGTACTACCATGTGTTTGCTTCCAGGAGCATAAGCTTTGTAAATGTAGGGAAATTAAGTGCGCCTTCGTGCATTCCGTGTATGTATGTATGTATGCATGCAAGTATGTATGTGTGTGTGCAGGTGTGTACATGGGTGCACGTGGGTGTGCGTTTGAGTATATGTGTGTGTTTTGTGTTTGTGTGTTTTTTTGAGCAGACGCGTGTGTACGTGAATGCACTTACAGCAGATTTATGACTGCAGAACTAAGGTTATTTTTGCCAACACGTTCTTACCCTAATATATTCAGGTTCTGATCTGTACTGCTGCGTGGACAGAGACAAGGGGGAAACAAACCATGTCCACCAGTCTGATAGGCACGAGAATCCACAGGACGATACTCACTTATTTCACTGGTGCTGAGACGCCAGGACTGAGATGCTGCACGGCCCCCTTCCCTCACACACTTCCCCCTTGTCTCATCAAACTGACGTGTATTACCTTTATTTTTTACTTGTCTTTGGCCTATGATACATCCTGGCTGTCAGTAAGACATCCTTGTGTCCTAATGTAATTATCTTAATGACTAAAAACAGCAAAATCCAACGCTTATCTCAGGAGACTGAGTCAACGCACCCTTACCTTCCCATCCCCTTTACTCACTGATACCTTCTTCGTCTCACCGACAAATATACATGTTACCCATATTTTTTACATGTCTTTAGCTTATAACACTCCCTGGCTGCCACTAATATATCTTTGTGTCCCAGTTTAACCCCCTGAATGGCTAATAACAGCAAATTCCAACACGTACCCACAAGAACGCGCCGACGTTCCCTCTCCCTCTCGTCGTCCGGCGGCCACTGACTGACAGAGGCAAGCAGCGAGTCCTACCAAGCTTAGAATCTTTGCTTAGCTACTCTTATAGCCAAAAGATGGTATGGTGACCCTCTCATGACAGGGAATACTCTAGTGTTCCATCCCAGCTAATCCTAGACGCTTTGATCCACCTGAGAGTAAAGCATAGGAAACAGAGAGTGATCGTACTGGCATAATTTACAATGTTATTATTGGAATATTCTCCCTTCCTTATATTGCTGAGGCCAGAAGGTTTTATTCAGCTGAGATTGGGTTGTAGGAGTCTTGTGTGTAAAAGAGAGCAGGTGTAAGGACGATGGCAATCAGAATCAGCAATAAAGTACTGTATCATTACTAAAAATTTATATGTATTAGATATCTGTTACGTATAGCACAAATTGAAGGTTCAGATAAAAGCAGAGATATAAATTTGTGCTTTCTCTCTCTCTCGTTTTATCTTTCTCTTGCCACACCCTCTCCTCGTGACTTCCCTTTAGCTGCCTCAGGTGGGTAAGGCCTGTCTCCAGCTCGTAATACTCGCTCTCTTCATGCTCCACTTATTGCATTCACTTTAATAATAATAATAATAATAATAATAATGAACACATCTTTCAACTTGTATTTTTTGGATTCCCTATCGGACGATAATTATAAATATAAGAAAACTCATGTTTCAGGGGAAAGTAAAGGAACTGAAGCATTAAATTTAGTTAACTTTCCTCCCCTCTTTCTTCCTCGTCAGTATAATATTTCTCGGTAAGAGAAATAGAGCAGCGAATAAAAGCAAAAAGAACAGAGAATGAGATAAAGAGAGCAGAGACTAAAACAAAAAGCACAAAGGCAAAATGGGGCCAGAAAAAAAAAAAAAAAAAAAAAACGAGGAACGCCAAAAAGAACAAAGGGTAACAGAAAGATAGAGCTTGGCAAGGAAGTTCAGAGGCTGATGAGGACTATGAGGAGTGCTGAAGTATAAGCAGACGAGACTACGTGGTTCAGAGGCTGATGACGGCTATGAGAAGACTGATTTGAGAGAGTTGTCATTGTATAATCAGACAGGACGTGTACAACTCCCAATATGGTGTGTGTAATAAGCGTAAAAAGCCTTGCACGAGGGAGGTCGGAAGCTACAAACGTGCTATTGACAGATCACCAACAGGAGGAGTGTAATAGATTATAAACGACGCCTAGCTAGATGCACGCGTCTCGCCCGCTCGCTCCTCAGCTCTCACTCTGTGACTCCTTGCCTTCATCAAAGCTGCCTAACGACTTTTTCGGCATGTGCTACCCACCCACTCATCACCTCATTAAATAAACTTCACCCATTCATCACCTCATTAATAAACTTCACCCACATCATTCCTCCTACCTCTTTTCCTGTCTTCTTCTAATTTCTCTGTTATTACTAACCTCTGCTCTTTTGTGAATTCGGAGATACTTCCTGGACCCCCCCACTACCCTGTTGGGGCCACGGCCATAACAGTAGCCGGGGGTCCAGGAGCTATAGCCGTGCACCAGGGAGACTCGGCCTTTTTGCTCTCCTACTTCCTTCTCATCTTGCTGGTGATAGATTGGCTAGGACTACGGTCTTAACAATCTGGAACCACCCTGCTCTCACAACAAGTTTCGTGATCAGGGTAACGGCGCCAACACCTCATCCTGCACACCCATTGCACTCCGGGATCTGTGCAAAAGTGTGGTGATTGGTTTTCTTCCCCCTCTTTTTTATTAGTCATGCGCTACACTCTCCCCCTCCCTCCCCCTTGACTAATGATGGCTTTCTCAGTTAAGTTTAAATGTACCCTCCCCTCCCTGCCTTCAGACCCTGGCCAGACCTTTTTTTGCATCACTGAAACTCCCTTTGTTAACCTTTTTTCAAGTGGGAAAGACAAAATCATTAAGATCACCTTGGCCTCTCAGGCTCATCTAGATTCATACCTCTCCCCCAGTAACCTGCCCAAATACTCCCAGGCTGGATATGAACTGATCTCAACTCCTGAGCTAAAAGCTGCCTGCACAATAATTGCCCGTAATGTTACCAAATATGTTCTCAGACACACCGATGATGACCTTATGACTGAACTGTCCCTGAAAAACGACATTCACGCCACCCACATTGTTCGCTTTGACAACTCAAACAACATCAAGATTCTCTGTGCCTCACCTCAAGAGGTACAGAAACTCCATTAGTATAAAATAAATAAAGCATTTTAACACATTTAAAGATAACTGCAATTCGCGGGTAGACAAATGTAGCCAGCTTTTAAGCGGCGTCAGCATACACTCTGCCTCTCAACATTTGCTTTTCTCCTTTCTTCTCTCCCTTCCTCATCTACTCGGTCTGTGTGTCTATCTGTCTCAGTATCTGATCTCCTCCTTTCTTCTGTCCCTGTTACTTTCTCTTAACACCTTCCCTCATGTCTATATGCCTCTCTCTCTCTCTCTCTCTCTCTCTCTCTCTCTCTCTCTCTCTCTCTCTCTCTCTCAGGTTCTGTAGGGTGAATGATAATGTCAGTGCAAAGTATGATTTTATTGATATAATTATTTTAAAATAAATAAAACATGTTATTATAAAATAAACAAAGCATTATAACACATTTAAAGATAACTACAGTTCGCGGTTAGACAAATGTAGCCAGCTTTTAATTAAAAGCTCGCGTCTGCATACACTCTGCCTCTCAACATTTGCCTTCCTCTCTCTCTCTCTCTCTCTCTCTCTCTCTCTCTCTCTCTCGATCAGTATCGTCTACAACAACTGGAGTGCGAACTGAATGAGATATACATCCAGTGCAGGCTCCTTATATCTGGCCAGGAATCTGACATTTCCAATTCACACATAGATGAAAATTAAAAAAGGTTGACAAAGCACGGTTGATTTTCCACCTCTAGAGACGTCACCTTGTGGAACTGTCATTTTCCCAGGCCCCCCCCCCCACACACACACACCGCTCGCTGGTACAGTGGTAACGCTCTCGCTTGCCAACTGGTGGACGAGAGTTCGCGCCTCGCTCAGGTTGCGAAAAAGTTTCACTGACGAAGTGGGTGGTTACTATCCCCCTTGAGCAAGGGGACGGGTGTGTGCGTGTGTGAAGGTCACAGCCTTGCCCTTAGATCGGACTATATGAGCTCTCAGCTCCCTTCCGGGAGGGTAAAAGCTGACGATCACGACCATCAAGTGATCCTGACCGACCCGGTGAATTACACACACACACACAAACTATCTATCCGTCAACTTGTCTATTTCTACCTATATCTATCTGGCTGTTTTTCAGTAGATCGATTTAACTATCTATTTATATGTCTATCTATCTATCTATATCTATCTATCTATATCTATATCTATCTATCTATATCTATATCTATCTATCTATATCTATCTATCTATCTATATATATATATATATATATATATATATATATATATATATATATATATATATATACTGTATATGAGAGAGGCAAATAGACATAGAGAGAGAGAGAGAGAGAGAGAGAGAGAGAGAGAGAGAGAGAGAGAGAGAGAGAGAGAGAAAGAGAAAAAAAGAAGGGGAGGGGTGGATGTAGGGAGTGAGGACAGGTGAGGTGAGGAATGGCTCCTAATCCCCAAGGAATAACCTACTCAGGTCATTTTGACTAGGGCACACACACACACACACACACACACACACACACACACACACATATATATATATATATATATATATATATATATATATACTGTATATATATATATATATATATATATATATATATATATATATATATATATATATATATATAAATATATATATATATATATATATATATATATATATATATATATATATATATATATATACGTAAATCGATCGACAGAAAAACACAGGCAGACAGATAGGTAGGAATAGATAAGCAGACGAATAAATAATAATCATGTCAGCTCTGTGCCAAACCGCCTGCAAGAAGTGAAATAAAGGAGGTTGGATTCGATACTGACTGAGAGAGAGAGAGAGAGAGAGAGAGAGAGAGAGAGAGAGAGAGAGAGAGAGAGAGAGAGAGAGGCATATAAGAACATAAGGGAAGGTGTTAAGAGAAAGTAACAGGGACAGAAGAAAGGAGGAAATCAGATACTGAGACAGATAGACAGACAGACCGAGTAGATGAGGAAGGGAGAGAAGAAAGGAGAAAAGCAAATGTTGAGAGGCAGAGTGTATGCTGACGCCGCTTAAAAGCTGGCTACATTTGTCTACCCGCGAATTGCAGTTATCTTTAAATGTGTTAAAATGCTTTATTTATTTTATACTAACATGCTTTTATTTATTTTATAATAATTATATCAGTAAACGTATACTTTGCATTGACGTTATTATTCACCTTACAGAACCTTTGAGAGAGAGAGAGAGAGAGAGAGAGAGAGAGAGAGAGAGAGTACTGAGTGACTCAGGGATGAGGGAGGGATGGGATTAACTGGATGGGAGGTGGGAGCGTGGGGGAAAGGAGTCGTGAACGAAGACTGAAGGACTGGCTGGGGGAAATGAGAAAATTTGACATTTGCCTCGCCTCATCTGTCCAGGTTTCCCTGTCCATGACTGTACAGCAGACCGTCTCTAAACCAGATCAATATGGGGGGATGGGGGAAGCCCTATCCGATAAAGCCGATAATCTGGTAAGTCTAATGGCTCCCCCACAAGTTGCATTTCAAGCACATAATGGAAAATCTATCTATCTATCTATTGCCAGACGCCTAAATCCCCCCCCCCCCACTTTTTGGAGCCTGGGGGACAGAGTATCTTTTGTCCCCCCCACTTTTCTAGGTGAGAATTTTCAAGATGAATAGCTTTACGCCGTTTTTTTTTTTTTTCCTTAATGGAAAAATCCTTTCAATGCAGCACAGTACAGTTCAGGTGATATGAAAATCATTCCCTGCTGAGAGGGGCAGGTGGCGTGGTCACCTGAGTCAAGGATTAAGACAGTTTAATTCCAGCAGATGTATTTTTACTTAGGTCAGTCTTGACGTATGCACCACCCCTGATGCCTGAGCCAGTGAGAATCAAACTAAAAGAATAAGTAGTGGAAAACAGAATTTCTACTGCCTACCACCACAACAGTAGTGCAAAACAGAATACCAGACTGGGGGTGGCTGCAGCAGCGGGTTTGAATTTATGCATATGTGCTAAGTGGAGAGAGAGAGAGAGAGAGAGAGAGAGAGAGAGAGAGAGAGAGAGAGAGAGAGAGAACCGCAAAAGAAAAATAGAAAAAAACGATACGAATGTGGGAAAGTGTGTGTGTTCGGGACACTCACGCCAGGTCTCGAGTTTTCATTGGCCCATCCATTCCGCTATTTTTCATCCAGCAGCCAATCAAAATACAGGGTTTATTTCCGAACATAAACAGATAGTATGGACGCCATTGCATCTTGTATGGTACTTGCTGTGCCGATATGTGGTATAATTCATTATAATTTCATAGGTTATTAAGCAAAATAGCTATAATTCCTTACAGAGAGATAAAGATAGCAGGTAAATGATGCACCAAGAGTATAGCGTTGACAGTCATTTTTTCAGTACTAAAAGTGCTCAAGAAATTTGTGGTACCGAGAAAAAAAAAATTGAGGTAGAACGGAGGGAAGTTAGCATGCAGGTATCGATAATACTACCATCTACGAGAGTACCCTGATGACCAAGGATACTAGTGACATGGAGATGTCTTTGCTAGGGCAACTCCAGTGCCTTCTAATTTATTGCTGGTGTTTCCATTTTCTCTCTAATGAAATAGTAGACCTCTGGTAACATTATGTACTGAGTGTTTTTACATACTTGTCCTTTGAAAGGATTATTAGCTATTAACTTAAAGTAACTTCAAGAAAGCGTGAATATGTGGGGAAAAGATAGTTTTTCTTTAAGACACTGGAACAAATGCGACAGTAATGATGTCAATTTATTTCTGATGACATAAAACATCAAATCTAGGAAAGTTTGTGGTGACATGGGGAAATATTCCAAGTGTTTGCCCCCCCCATGGCAAATTTCCTGGATACGCCACTGGCTCACCCCCCTCTCTCTCACATACCTCCATCCCATCCTTCCATCTCATCTTAGGCCTCCCCTCCCTCTCCTCCTCCCCTCCACCTCACTCACATACACTCTCCTCGCTTGTCTCTCGATCTCCATCCTCTCCACTTGGCCAAACCACCTCAGTGTATTTTCTCCTAACGCTTTCTATCACGTTCACATTAACACCACAACGCTCCTGCACTTCCTCATTTGTCAGTCTGTCTTTCCTTTTAACTGCACATGCTCCTTTCAATAATCCTCTCTCCATCCCCCACACTCAGCGAAACATATTTCTCATTTGCAATGAGCCTGGTATGGTGTGGGTAACACGAGAGCCAGGCACCGCGGAGCTGGGCATCACACGTACACACACCCAGCCCGACATTAGGTGACTGAAGGCGAGGGAGGGGGTAAGGTAACCGTCGGTGTGGCACATGCGATCATGCGAGAGTAGACGGCCTGGCGCCATGGGCTAACCGTCGGAGATATACACCCACCCCAGGCAAGAGCGACACTGAGGCTCACCGACTCTGGGCTGCTGGCATGCAGGGATGTTCTGCCCAGAGACCCAATATATCGTACCGTAGCATGAAAATTATCGTATATTACCCTAAAATTATCGTACAGGTAAATTTTCAATTAAAACAAGTTACCAGACGAGATGGTGTGTAAAGAAAGTATGATGAAATGGTAAATGTAGACGGGGCATCATGAGCTTGACTGAGTCAATCCAGGAGAATCACAATTAGGTGAATACAAACTAGTAATTAAGACGGTACATTACTTTTGCCTTTCTTACACTCACGTTTCCCGGTAAGAAATTGAGAATATCCTACAAAGCTTTATGTATACCAGCATATCAACTGTACTTACGACTTTACTGAAGTCCTATACAAAGTTGCAGAGTGGGTAGTGGGTACAGCAGCACTACAGCTTGGCCAGGGCATTGAACCAGACCACTACCAAGCACCAAGTAAAGTTTGAACTTCTAAGTCCTTGACATTTATGGGGTCGGCCGGGCTTGGCCCTGACCTCCCATGGGTCTGGGAGGGGAAAGGAATTTCGTGAGTGACTCAGGGGAAGCGTGGGTTACTGGGGTGAGGGCACAATGAACCGTGTGGCGGGAATAGTGAGTGTTGTTAACCTGCAGTATATATATGAAAAAAAAAAAAAATCTAGGGAAGCTGAAATAGACAAAAATTATCGTATATTTTGAATGTGATATCGTACATCGTACAAGCATCCCAAATTATAGTACAAATACGATAATTATCGTACGTAGAACATCCCTGCTGGCATGGGTGTTTTATAGGTAGAGGCAGACTGATGGGCGCCGCATTGGGGGCGGGGCTTGCAACAAGGGAAACTCCCATAAAATAGAGGGGAACCTTATGTAACTTTGACGAATCTTTATACTGATCATTGTCTTTTCGTTTTTTTCTCTCTCTCTGTCTTGTTCTTGCGTTGCCTCCATGTTAAGCCCCGTACACACTGGGCATCAAGTTGCTCAACAAGTTACGCAACGTGTTGAAAATCACCATGTCACTGCATCAGCCTCGAGTGATGGTGACAGGCAAGCAGCGTGGAGTCAACCTTGTATGTGCTGCCCTCGCGCGGCGATGACGGCTCATGTTGGCCTTGACAATCCAATGGTGCCACTGGTACAAATTATGTGGGTAATTTCAGACTGTCAGATTTTGAAAACTGTACAGCACTGAACGTAGGCAAGACCATGGGAGATACTACATACAACTTAGATAACAAAGTAATTAGTAAATCGGAATGCGAGAGAGATCTAGGAGTTATGGTTAGTAAGACCTCAACCTAGGCAAGTGTGTATTAATGCAAGAAATAAAGCAAATAGGCTCCTACGATTTCTTTCGCGGAGCAATTTTGCAACTTCATTTAGCATTAATAAGGCCACATTTAGACCACGCCGTGCAATGTTGGTGTCCGTACTATTGAATGGATATAAAATCGCTTGAAAACGTACAGAGAATAATGACAAAAATGACACATGATGTTCGGCACCTGTCACATGAAGGCAGACTAAAAAGACTAAATTTGCACCTACTATGTAATGGGAGACTTAATTGAGGTGTTTCAGTGAAGGAAGGGAATAAGTAAAGGAGATATTAGCAAGGTACAGAACTTAAAGTGGGCATACAGGATAGAACTAGAAGTAATGGTTTCAAACGGGAAAAATTCCGTTATAAGAACATAAGAAGAGAGGATAACTGCAGTAGGCCGGTTGGCCCATGCTAGGCAGCTCCTAGAAGAGTAACTGAACTACTAGAATGATATAAGGATAGCAAAGAAGATATGAAGTGCTATGAAAAGGATGCAAAGCCACTGCACTGTATTTTTCTGCCACTGAACTGTGTGATATAAGTTGCAAAAAGACAAAAACCTAGGCCAAGTTAAGGCAACAAAAGTATAGTGTGTAGTTCACACTTTAAATCCATAAAGATTTTTGTTCATTCTCTGCATACAGTAATTGTCATAGCTCAGTGGCAGAGGACGACTGTACTAGGGTTCAACATCCCTTCCACAGAACTTCATTAATAGCGCCATGATGATGATCTGTTACAGCTCAACATTCAAGATGGCAAGTCTACGCCTAGATAAAATGACCTGAGTATAGCTGACGCCTAGTAATGTAGTGGGTGAAGGCACTGCGGCAGGATGAGGCCAGTCAGGGCTTAGATCTGAGGCACAGTTGAGGTTTGCTGATTACATTGCCATTCAGGATGCTGGCCAGTCTTCCCCTAACCCCACTGTGGCAGGGAATAAATATACTGTATGCGATGTATCTTATGGACATCCAGCTGATTTCAAGTACTGTGTTTTGGTGGCAAAGCTGGCCTGCAATGCTATAAAAAAAATATATATATATATATATATATATATATATATATATATATATATATATATATATACTGTATATGAGAGAGGCAAATAGACATAGAGAGAGAGAGAGAGAGAGAGAGAGAGAGAAAGAGAAAAAAAGAAGGGGAGGGGTGGATGTAGGGAGTGAGGACAGGTGAGGTGAGGAATGGCTCCTAATCCCCAAGGAATAACCTACTCAGGTCATTTTGACTAGGTCACACACACACACACACACACACACACACACACACACACACACATATATATATATATATATATATATATATATATATATATATATATATATATATATATATATATATATATGTATACTGTATATATATATATATATATCTATATATATATATATATATATATATATATATATACGTAAATCGATCGACAGAAAAACACAGGCAGACAGATAGGTAGGAATAGATAAGCAGACGAATAAATAATAATCATGTCAGCTCTGTGCCAAACCGCCTGCAAGAAGTGATTGGAAAATGGAAATAAAGGAGGTTGGATTCGATACTGACTGAGAGAGAGAGAGAGAGAGAGAGAGAGAGAGAGAGAGAGAGAGAGAGAGAGAGAGAGAGAGAGAGGCATATAAGAACATAAGGGAAGGTGTTAAGAGAAAGTAACAGGGACAGAAGAAAGGAGGAGATCAGATACTGAGACAGATAGACACACAGACCGAGTAGATGAGGAAGGGAGAGAAGAAAGGAGAAAAGCAAATGTTGAGAGGCAGAGTGTATGCTGACGCCGCTTAAAAGCTGGCTACATTTGTCTACCCGCGAATTGCAGTTATCTTTAAATGTGTTAAAATGCTTTATTTATTTTATACTAACATGCTTTTATTTATTTTATAATAATTATATCAGTAAACGTATACTTTGCATTGACGTTATTATTCACCTTACAGAACCTTTGAGAGAGAGAGAGAGAGAGAGAGAGAGAGAGTACTGAGTGACTCAGGGATGAGGGAGGGATGGGATTAACTGGATGGGAGGTGGGAGCGTGGGGGAAAGGAGTCGTGAACGAAGACTGAAGGACTGGCTGGGGGAAATGAGAAAATTTGACATTTGCCTCGCCTCATCTGTCCAGGTTTCCCTGTCCATGACTGTACAGCAGACCGTCTCTAAACCAGATCAATATGGGGGGATGGGGGAAGCCCTATCCGATAAAGCCGATAATCTGGTAAGTCTAATGGCTCCCCCACAAGTTGCATTTCAAGCACATAATGGAAAATCTATCTATCTATCTATTGCCAGACGCCTAAATCCCCCCCCCCCACACTTTTTGGAGCCTGGGGGACAGAGTATCTTTTGTCCCCCCCACTTTTCTAGGTGAGAATTTTCAAGATGAATAGCTTTACGCCGTTTTTTTTTTGTTTTCCTTAATGGAAAAATCCTTTCAATGCAGCACAGTACAGTTCAGGTGATATGAAAATCATTCCCTGCTGAGAGGGGCAGGTGGCGTGGTCACCTGAGTCAAGGATTAAGACAGTTTAATCCCAGCAGATGTATTTTTACTTAGGTCAGTCTTGACGTATGCACCACCCCTGATGCCTGAGCCAGTGAGAATCAAACTAAAAGAATAAGTAGTGGAAAACAGAATTTCTACTGCCTACCACCACAACAGTAGTGCAAAACAGAATACCAGACTGGGGGTGGCTGCAGCAGCGGGTTTGAATTTATGCATATGTGCTAAGTGGGGAGAGAGAGAGAGAGAGAGAGAGAGAGAGAGAGAGAGAGAGAGAGAGAGAGAGAGAACCGCAAAGGAAAACAGAAAAAAACGATACGAATGTGGGAAAGTGTGTGTGTTCGGGACACTCACGCCAGATCTCGAGTTTTCATTGGCCCATCCATTCCGCTATTTTTCTTCCAGCAGCCAATCAAAATACAGGGTTTATTTCCGAACATAAACAGATAGTATGGACGCCATTGCATCTCGTATGGTACTTGCTGTGCCGATGTGTGGTATAATTCATTATAATTTCATAGGTTATTACGCAAAATAGCTGTAATTCCTTATATGAACAGAGATAGAGATAGCAGGTAAATGATGCACCAAGAGTATAGCGTTGACAGTCATTTTTTCAGTACTAAAAGTGCTCAAGAAATTTGTGGTACCGAGAAAAAAAAAATATTTTGAGGTAGAACGGAGGGAAGTTAGCATGCAGGTATCGATAATACTACCATCTACGAGAGTACCCTGATGACCAAGGATACTAGTGACATGGATATGTCTTTGCTAGGGCAACTCCAGTGCCTTCTAATTTATTGCTGGTGTTTCCATTTTCTCTCTAATGAAATAGTAGACCTCTGGTAACATTATGTACTGAGTGTTTTTACATACTTGTCCTCTGAAAGGATTATTAGCTATTAACTTAAAGTAACTTCAAGAAAGCTGTGAATATGTGGGGAAAAGATAGTTTTTCTTTAAGACATTGGAACAAATGCGACAGTAATGATGTCAATTTATTTCTGATGACATAAAACATCAAATCTAGGAAAATTTGTGGTGACATATTATGGGCAAATATTCCAAGTGTTTGCCCCCCCTGGCAAATTTCCTGGATACGCCACTGGCTCATCCCCCTCTCTCTCACATACCTCCATCCCATCCTTCCATCTCATCTTAGGCCTCCCCTCCCTCTCCTCCACCTCACTCACATAACTCTCCTCGCTTGTCTTTAGCTCTCCATCCTCTCCATATGACCAAACCACCTCAGTGTATTTTCTCCTAACGCTTTCAATCACGTTCACATTAACACCACAACGCTCCTGCACTTCCTCATTTGTCAGTCTGTCTTTCCTTTTACCTACACATGCTCCTTTCAATAATCCTCTCTCCATCCCCCCACCCTCAGCGAAACATATTTCTCATTTGCAATGAGCCTGTCATACGTGCACACTCCCCACCCGACATTAGGTGACTGAAGGCGAGGGCAGGGCTTCCATAAGCTCCGCTCATCTTACCCTAGAGTCAAATCAGTTTTACCCTAAATTCCTATGTTTTACCCTAAATAGCAGGCAACACTGACTTCCATTATATATATATATATATATATATATATATATATATATATATATATATATATATATATATATATATGAATCTAAGAAAAAGGCAAATTGGATGAAATATGTAAAGAACTCCATATTTTTTTATTTAAAGAAAACAAAAATAAACAAGAGAAAACAAGTTTCTCTATATTTTGTCTCATTTCTATTAGATTTCTGGTTTATCAGAACACTCATCTGAGCCAACCCGGCCTAACCGTTTCGGAATTAAACGTGGCGCGCAGTTTGAAACTTTAGAGTTTTGTGTTCATTTCTATATTAGATTTGAGAAATATTCTTGATTTTCGACTGATTGTGACGCATTTTTTGTGTGTGTGCATTTTGGCAAAAAATTACTCTAAAATTACCCTATGGTATGTATTACCCTAAACGCTCCCCTAGAAGGGGTCTGATTACCCTAATTTAGGGTATTTTACCCTAAAATGGAAGCCCTGGGCGAGGGAGGGGGTAAGGTAACGGTTGGTGCGGCAGATGCGATCATGCGAGTGTAGACGGCTTGGCGCCATGGGCTAGCCGTCGGAGATATACACCCTACCCCAGCAAGAGCGACACTGAGGCTCACTAACTCTGGGCTTTTTTTTTTTTTTTTTGAAAGATTCCCTGCACATATAGTGCAGGCCGGGCCATACATTAGCCCGGTCAGTGGTGTATGGGCCGATGCTGGCATGGGGGTTTTATAGGTAGAGGCAGACTGATGGGCGCCGCATTGGGGGCGGGGCTTGCAACAAGGAAAACTCCCATAAAATAGAGGGGAGCCTTATGTAACTTCGACGAATCTTTATACTGATCATTGTCTTTTCGTTTTTTTCTCTCTCTCTGTCTTTTTCTTGCGTTGCCTCCATGTTAAGCCCCGTACACACTGGTCATCAAGTTGGGCAACAAGTTGCGCAACGTGTTGAAAATCACCATGTCACTGCATCAGCCTCGAGTGATGGTGACAGGCAAGCAGCGTGGAGTCAACCTTGTATGTGCTGCCCTCGCGCGGCGATGACGGCTCATGTTGGCCTTGACAATCCAATGGTGCCACTGGTACAAATTATGTGGGTAATTTCAGAGTCAGATTTTGAAAACTGTACAGCACTGAACGTAGGCAAGACCAGTCAGACGCTCTCGTGAGGCCAGTCAGCTCAGACGTGCTAGAGACCTGTGGTAGTGTTGTGCTAGTGTGCTTTAGTGATCTGTGATAGTGGTTGTGTTAGTGTGTTGTAGTGATCAGCGATAGTGCTGTGCTAGTGATCCGTGAGTGTGTGTGTTGTGGTGACCCGTAGTGACCCGTGATAGTGTGTGCTACCTTGTGTGAACTAGTGCGTAATGGCTTCCTCGGCAGAGAGCTGTGTCCCCACTGCAGGTACTGAAAAGGACTACCTTGAATTAAAGGAGGAACTTCTCGAACTGAAGCGGGAGGTACAAATTCTCAGGCAGGAGAAGGCACAGATGAGGGAATTGTTGGAGGAGATGTTGGAGGAGAAAGAGAAAAAGGCTGAAGGTTGGACACTAGTTAACAAGGGTGCAACGAAGTTCACTCTTAAAAAACAAACGGAAATTAAGACAACTAATACATTCGACGCACTACGGGACGAATGTGAAGGGAAGGCAGAGAGGGAAGTAGAGGAGAAGGACGGTGAGGGAACTTCCAGTACAGGTAAGTATAAACAGAACAAGAAAGGTAAGAAAAATGTTGTTGTTGTTGGAGACTCCCAGGTGAGATATCTGAACAGGGCCATGTATACTCCACTCGCTAAACATGTGTGTCTTCCAGGGGCCAGGGTGGCTAATGTGGTAGATAAAATTTCAAATATCGTAAAGGAAAGTGGTGACAAACCCACTGTGTGCCTCAGTGTAGGAGGCAATGATATTAGTAGCCGTAAGAGTGAGGTACTGTGGAAAAGGTACAAGTTGATGTTAGAAAGGGTTAGGGAGAAGGGAGGAACCCCTGTAGTGCTTGGTGTTTTACCAAGGTGGCGGGTTGGAAGGGAATGGTTGAGCAGGGCAATAGGGTTTAATTGCCGCCTTGAAAGGTATTGCAAAGATAATGCAATACCTTTCATAGACAGCTGGGATCGGTTTTATGGACGAAGTGCCTTGTATAGTTGGGATGGGACTCATCTTAGCAGGCAAGGAGTTACTGTTTTAGCTGGAATGATAGATAGGGAGTTGGAGGGATTTTTTCGAGATTGAGAAGTAGGTGTACAGGAAGATGCAGCAACTACAGTCAGAAATCATTATTACCATGTTTGGATAGTTGCATCGATACTTGCAAAATTAAGAACAAAAGTTCAACCAATAGTGTAGATACATCCACTCAGGCACCTCAAATTGAGCAGGCGATGATAGATGATAGAACAAGCGATGATAGAAGGGCGATAAGCGATAGTACAAAAAATTGTTATATTAGTAAAGTAAAGAGTTTCCCAGTTAGTAATAAAATAAATAACAGTAATTGCCAAGGTAAAGGCATAACTACTCGTAATAATCTGAGAGTGTACTACACAAACAGCCGGAGTTTACGTAATAAAATGGATGAACTGAGGGCTTTAATTTGTACAGAGAAAATAGACATTGCCGTTATTAGTGAAACTTGGATGAATACAGACACTCGAGAATTTTTAGCAGAATATCAGATAAAAGGCTATAATATTTTTGTGTCAAACCGTCAGGGAAGAAAGGGGGGAGGGGTAGCTATTTATGTAAAGGATTCATTAAACTGTTACAATAAAGCAGACATTAAAGTAAATAGGGACACAGAAAGTGTCTGGGTTGAAATTAGTAACAATAGGGAGAAATTAGTCTTAGGAGCAATTTACAGATCTCCTAAATTAAGTAGAGCTGATAGTAAATACCTCTGGGAGGAAATTAGGAAAGCATCACAGTCCAGCTTAGTAATAATTGTTGGGGACCTTAATCTACCAAGGATAGATTGGAGAAATCAGACAGGAGATGCAGAGTCAGAGGAATTTCTAGAGGTAGTACAGGATAATTTCCTTTATCAGTATATCAGGGAGCCCACCAGAGGTAATAATATACTAGATTTGGTTTTAGCTAATAAAGAAAATATCATTAGCGATATAGAGGTTGGTGGACGACTTGGTAATAGCGATCATGAAGAAATTAAGTTCAAATTTATGTGGGATGTCTGTTCCACTGAAAATACCTCCACCGTTCCTAATTTTCGTCTAGGAGATTTCGATGGCTTAAGAGCTTATTTTCGAGCGGTATTCCACAGGGAGATTAGCTATTTGAGGGAATGTCAGGTTAGTGGGGATCCCCAGGTCATAGGTCAGGCGCAGGAAGCACGTGGGGATGTCCGTCAGGTGTCTGTGAGGGGGGAGGTGGTAGATAGGAATGTAGTCCACGTGACGGAAATTAACTCAGCTCCAGTACCAAACAGACGTTCAACCAGTGAGAAGTATAACGAGTTAATAAATATAATATACGGAGGCCAAGATAGATATATTCCTTCAAAACCGTTTAGAACTAACAATTCAGAACCAAGATGGTTAAACAACAGATTAAAATCTCTCATAGGCCAAAGGAAAGGAATATATAGAAAAATAAAACGTGGAGAGGAACACTTACGTAACCGGTACACAATTTTAAATAGAGAAGTAAAGAGGGAGATAAGAAAAGCAAAGAGAAGTTATGAAATTAAGGTTGCAAGTGAATCAAAAGTAAACCCCAAGGGTTTTTATCAAATGTACCGAACGAAAAATAAAGATAGGATAGGACCACTCAGAACAGAATCAGGTGACATTACCAGTGAAGATAAAGAAATGTGCTCCATCCTAAATAATTATTTCATATCAGTATTCACCAAGGAAAATCTAAGCCTGGTCCCTCAAGCAGCAAATATTTACCATGAGAATACGGAAAATATTCTTAGTAAAATAACCATTAGTAAGGAGGACGTATTGAAAGAAATTAATAAGTTAAAACCTCAAAAATCGCCAGGTCCGGACGATATATATGCAAAAATTATAAAAGAAACCAAAGAAGAATTATGTCAGCCACTTTTAACGTTATTTAATGACTCTTTAAGTTCAGGAGAAGTTCCAGAGGCGTGGAAAACCGCAAACGTAGTGCCCATCTTTAAAAAGGGTGATAAATCAGCTGCGTCGAATTATCGTCCGATAAGTCTAACGTCTATAGTAGGAAAAATGTTAGAGTCAATTTTGGCAAATAGGATTAGAGAACACTTAGAAAGATTTAATCTTATAAACGAAAGTCAGCACGGATTCAGGCAAGGACGATCCTGCCTCACAAATTTGTTGTCATTCTACTCGGAGGTCTATGAGGCAGTAGATAGCGATAAAGCTTACGATGTTATTTATCTGGACTTTAGTAAAGCTTTTGATAGAGTCCCACACGAAAGGTTAGTTAGAAAGGTTCGAGCACACGGTATAGACGGCGATATCTTAAAATGGATAGAATCTTGGCTGAAAGGACGAAAGCAGAGAGTATTAATAAATGGAACTAAGTCGGACTGGGGATTAGTAACTAGCGGTGTACCACAGGGTTCAGTACTCGGTCCCTTATTATTTATCATATATATAAATGATCTAGACTTAGGAGTCAATAGCAGAATCAGCAAATTTGCCGACGATACAAAAATAGGGCGTATCATTAACTCGACTGACGATTGCCATAACTTACAAAAAGACCTCGATACATTGTCCAAATGGTCTAAAACTTGGCAAATGGAATTTAACGTTGAAAAATGTAAAGTACTTAACGTAGGCAAGACCATTGGAGATACTAAATACAGCTTAGATAACAAAGAAATTAGCAAATCTGAATGCGAGAGAGATCTAGGAGTTATGATTAGTAACGACCTTAAACCTAGGCAACAGTGCATTAATGCGAGAAATAAAGCAAATAGGGTCCTAGGATTTATTTCGAGAAGCGTGAGCAATAGATCATCTAAAGTAATACTGAAACTTTATCTAGCATTAGTAAGGCCACATTTAGACTACGCAGTACAATTTTGGTGTCCTTACTATAGAATGGATATTAATTCGTTAGAAAATGTACAGAGAAGAATGACTAAAATGATACATGACGTCCGGAACCTGTCATATGAAGACAGACTGAAAAGACTAAGTCTGCATTCGCTAGAGAGGCGTAGAGTAAGGGGAGACTTAATTGAGGTGTTTAAGTGGATGAATGGTATAAATAAGGGAGATATTAGCAAGGTACTTAAAGTGAGCATACAGGATAGAACTAGAAATAATGGTTTCAAACTAGAAAAATTCCGTTTCAGAAAGGAAATAGGTAGAAATTGGTTTGGTAATAGAGTAGTAGACGAATGGAATAAGCTACCTAGTAAAGTAGTTGCTGCCTCTTCCATTGAGAGTTTCAAGCATAGGCTAGATAAGCATATGACAAATAAGGGGTGGATATAGAATAAAGAAAATATTATAACCAATACTAATTCAAAAATAAATTTTCTTTTCAGGTTACACTATGATAGTCTCTATTCTCCTTTCACACTTTCCTGTAAAATGTCCACGCCAGTTTTTCTATACGGCGTGGTGTTCTTTCTGACTTTTTCCTGCCGGCTTCGGCTGGAGGGTTTGGAGGGCGGGGGAGAGCCTTCTTCTTTGCTATCCTTATCTCATTCTAGTAGTTCAGTTACTCTTCTAGGAGCTGCCTAGCATGGGCCAACCGGCCTACTGCAGTTATCCTCTCTTCTTATGTTCTTATGTTCTTATACAACTTAGATAACAAAGTAATTAGTAAATCGGAATGCGAGAGAGATCTAGGAGTTATGGTTAGTAAGACCTCAACCTAGGCAGAAGCGTATTAATGCTAGAAATAAAGCAAATAGGGTCCTACGATTTATATCGAGGAGCAATTTTGCAACTTTATCTAGCATTAATAAGGCCACATTCTCAGCATACAGTAATTGTCATAGCTCAGTGGCAGAGGACGACTGTACTAGGGTTCAACATCCCTTCCACAGAACTTCATTATTAGCGCCATGATGATGATCTGTTACAGCTCAACATTCAAGATGGCAAGTCTACGCCTAGATAAAATGACCTGAGTATAGCTGACGCCTAGTGATGTAGTGGGTGAAGGCACTGCGGCAGGATGGGGCCAGTCAGGGCTTAGATCTGAGGCACAGTTGAGGTTTGCTGATTACATTGCCATTCAGGATGCTGGCCAGCCTTCCCCTAACCCCACTGTGGCAGGGAATAAATATACTGTATGCGATGTATCTTATGGACATCCAGCTGATTTCAAGTACTGTGTTTTGGTGGCAAAGCTGGCCTGCAATGCTATAAAAAAAAATATATATATATATATATATGCCTGTCACCCCTTATAACAATACTTAAGACTGAAAATCATTGAGGATCAGCTAAGTTAAACTACTGCTTTCTCAAAACAAAAGGTGTCAGTCAGAACGGTAGTCCCACAAGAGGTGAGGCGAGGTGTTAATGAGAGGTATTCCCGGGGGTGGGGTGGGGTGGGGTGGGGTGGAGGCAGGTGTGAGGTAAGGTGTGAGGCTGAACCCCATGTGATTATAGTGCTCCAGGCTGTCTATTAATATCTATATTTATTTATCTATCTAGCTATTTTTAAACCTATCTATCTATCCATCTACCTATCCATGTCTACCTATCTGTATATCTATCTATCTGTAGTTCTATAACATTTTCTCCTTCTCTCTCTCCCCCACAATCTCTCCCCACTTCCCTTCCCTAGCTTCCTCCCCACCTCTACCTCCCATTTTGTCTTCCACTCCCTCCACTTCACCTCTCTCCCCCCCTCCCTCTCTATCCCTCCTTCCTTCTCAACTACCCCCTTCCAAACACCCCCAGGGCCTCCCCCCACCCAACACCCCAGGGGAGGAAGACCGCCCCTGAGATTTACCCGATAACCCACGTGTACCTTGCCTACCTCACCTGTTTTACCTGTGTGTGTGTGTGTGTGTGTGTGTGTGTGTGTGTGTGTGTGTGTGTGTGTGTGTGAAGAAAATGTATGTGTAATTCATCATATGTACACTATTACAATATGCCTGTGTGTACGCCTTTGTGTGTATACGTGTGCGTCTACAAATATGTGCGAATATCCTAAGCAATAATAATATTCCCTTGTGAGTTGCCAAAATAATATTACTACAACAATATCAACGTTAATTTACAGTAATGGGATTTATGGAGAAACAAACCCGCTACATAAATACATAAAGCGCTACATACATTTACAAATCTAGGTGAAAGACTTAAACGCATTATTATTATTATTATTATTATTATTATTATGGTGGGTCACAGAGTGACTTGGAGGCGATTTGTCTGCGGCCACCCTTTGCGGGATTAGGGCGTCGGGCTATAGATAGATAGATAGATAGATTATTATTATTAAAGTATTTGTTTAGATTATACTGCTTAATTCTCTGTCTCTCTGTCTGTCTCTGTCTGTCTGTCTGTCTGTCTCTGTCTGTCTGTCTGTCTGTCTGTCTCTCTCTGGGAGGAAATTGTACCTCTGGGAGGAAATTGTACCTCTGGGAGGAAATCATACCTCTGGGAGGAAATCAGGAAAGCATCACAGTCCAGCTTAGTAATATTTTTGGGGACCTTAATCTGCCAAGGATAGATTGGAGAAATCAGACAGGAGATGCAGAGTCAGAGGATTTTCTAGAGGTAGTACAGGATAATTTCCTTTATCAGTATATCAGGGAGCCCACCAGAGGTAATAATATACTAGATTTGGTTTTAGCTAATAAAGAAAATATCATTAGCGATATAGAGGTTGGTGGACGACTTGGTAATAGCGATCATGAAGAAATTAAGTTCAAATTTATTTGGGATGTCTGTTCCACTGAAAATACCTCCACCGTTCCTAATTTTCGTCTAGGAGATTTCGATGGCTTAAGAGCTTATTTTCGAACGGTATTCCACAGGGAGAGTAGCTATTTGAGGGAATGTCAGGTCAGTGGGGATCCCCAGGTCATAGGTCAGGCGCAGGAAGCACGTGGGGATTTCCGTCAGGTGTCTGTGAGGGGGGAGGTGGTAGATAGGAATGTAGTCCACGTGACGGAAATTAACTCAGCTCCAGTACCAAACAGACGTTCAACCAGTGAGAAGTATAACGAGTTAATAAATATAATACACGGAGGCCAAGATAGATATATTCCTTCAAAACCGTTTAGAACTAACAATTCAGAACCAAGATGGTTAAACAACAGATTAAAATCTCTCATAGGCCAAAGGAAAGGAATATATAGAAAAATAAAACGTGGAGAGGAACACTTACGTAACCGGTACACAATTTTAAATAGAGAAGTAAAGAGGGAGATAAGAAAAGCAAAGAGAAGTTATGAAATTAAGGTTGCAAGTGAATCAAAAGTAAACCCCAAGGGTTTTTATCAAATGTACCGAACGAAAAATAAAGATAGGATAGGACCACTCAGAACAGAATCAGGTGACATTACCAGTGAAGATAAAGAAATGTGCTCCATCCTAAATAATTATTTCATATCAGTATTCACCAAGGAAAATCTTAGCCTGGTCCCTCAAGCAGCAAATATTTACCATGAGAATACGGAAAATATTCTTAGTAAAATAACCATTAGTAAGGAGGACGTATTGAAAGAAATTAATAAGTTAAAACCTCAAAAATCGCCAGGTCCGGACGATATATATGCAAAAATTATAAAAGAAACCAAAGAAGAATTATGTCAGCCACTTTTAACGTTATTTAATGACTCTTTAAGTTCAGGAGAAGTTCCAGAGGCGTGGAAAACCGCAAACGTAGTGCCCATCTTTAAAAAGGGTGATAAATCAGCTGCGTCGAATTATCGTCCGATAAGTCTAACGTCAATAGTGGGAAAAATGTTAGAGTCAATTTTGACAAATAGGATTAGAGAACACTTAGAAAGATTTAATCTTATAAACGAAAGTCAGCACGGATTCAGGCAAGGACGATCCTGCCTCACAAATTTGTTGTCATTCTACTCGGAGGTCTATGAGGCAGTAGATAGCGATAAAGCTTACGATGTTATTTATCTGGACTTTAGTAAAGCTTTTGATAGAGTCCCACACGAAAGGTTAGTTAGAAAGGTTCGAGCACACGGTATAGACGGCGATATCTTAAAATGGATAGAATCCTGGCTGAAAGGACGAAAGCAGAGAGTATTAATAAATGGAACTAAGTCGGACTGGGGATTAGTAACTATAGTCGGATTCCCGCCTGTTTGCGGCGGGGGTGTGGCCAGCACCTGTGGGCAATGGTGCCACGTTTCCCCAACTTGCGATGTGAAACGGAAGCTATTTATGTACAAGGCATCACAAATTCGATAAATTCAGATGAATAAAACTTACACTTGTGTATTTTGATGGATGAATCAACAGTAATCTTATTATGCATAAAATATTTATACAGTAACACAGAAACATGGCATACATATTGTACAGTGTTGCTAAAAGATATTGTAGTCACTTTTAATGGTTTTTAGCGTAGTTTTAGGGTGGGTAATAATATCACAGTTATGGATATAAGAGAATGAGCCTGAAAAAAGAAGAAATATGCCAATATCCAAAGTAAAAGAAATAATTCATGTAATTCTTGTGAGTGGCAATACTTACACATCCATCTGGCCTAAAATAAATGTCCCAAGGGAGAATGAGGAGATTCAATGTCCCAAGAGAGAGAGAGAGAGAGAGAGGGAGAGGGAGAGAGAGAGAGGCATGCATTGAATGCATTGTCGGCATCACTTAATATAACAAAACCAAATTAACAAATGAAAGCACAATTATAAATAACTTATAAAAGAATCAAAAGTACTCAGGGTGGCTCACATTTCCCGCCAGGAGAGAGAGAGAGAGAGAGAGAGAGGGGGAGGGGGGAGAGAGAGAGAGAGAGGTCTGTCACTGCCTTCTTTGTATTCATTTGTTCCTTTGTACATACTGCACACACTGATATACATTGTTCCTATTGATGCACATATATCTATACACGTAATTTCTTTCTCTCTCTCTCTCTCTCTTCTAATACTGACCACGTGGTAGGTGAATCCAGCCCCCCCTTCCCCTCTCCTCCCTTCTTAATCCCTCCTGGGTGTCTCAGGTCAAATCCCCCTTCACACTTCCCCTCCCCCCTGGACCACTACCCCAACAAACCCACATCCACACTCCCACCCACACCTACACCCACACCCCACTACGTCGGGGTGTATGAATCAGTAACGTAACAAACCTCTCAGCAGACAGTAACTTTGACACTCCATCTACTACTAAATATAACAAAACCAAATTAACAGATGAAAGCACAATTATAAATAACTTATAAAAGAATCAAAAGTACTCAGGGTGGCTCACATTTCCCGCCAGGAGAGAGAGAGAGAGAGAGAGAGAGAGAGAGAGAGAGAGAGAGAGATAACGGTATAGAAAACGTGGCAACACTGTACACAGGTGCGGGCCGCGCCACGGCCGCGAGCGGGCGCGAGTCCTACTATAGCGGTGTACCACAGGGTTCAGTACTCGGTCCCTTATTATTTATCATATATATAAATGATCTAGACTTAGGAGTCAATAGCAGAATCAGCAAATTTGCCGACGATACAAAAATAGGGCGTATCATTAACTCGACTGACGATTGCCAAAACTTACAAAAAGACCTCGATACATTGTCCAAATGGTCTAAAACTTGGCAAATGGAATTTAACGTTGAAAAATGTAAAGTACTTAACGTAGGCAAGACCATTGGAGATACTAAATACAGCTTAGATAACAAAGAAATTAGCAAATCGGAATGCGAGAGAGATCTAGGAGTTATGATTAGTAACGACCTTAAACCTAGGCAACAGTGCATTAATGCGAGAAATAAAGCAAACAGGGTCCTAGGATTTATTTCGAGAAGCGTGAGCAATAGATCATCTAAAGTAATACTGAAACTTTATCTAGCATTAGTAAGGCCACATTTAGACTACGCAGTACAATTTTGGTGTCCTTACTATAGAATGGATATTAATTCGTTAGAAAATGTACAGAGAAGAATGACTAAAATGATACATGACGTCCGGAACCTGTCATATGAAGACAGACTGAAAAGACTAAGTCCGCATTCGCAAGAGAGGCGTAGAGTAAGGGGAGACTTAATTGAGTTGTTTAAGTGGATGAATGGTATAAATAAGGGAGATATTAGCAAGGTACTTAAAGTGAGCATACAGGATAGAACTAGAAATAATGGTTTCAAACTAGAAAAATTCCGTTTCAGAAAGGAAATCGGAAGAAATTGGTTTGGTAATAGAGTAGTAGACGAATGGAATAAGCTACCTAGTAAAGTAGTTGCTGCCTCTTCCATTGAGAGTTTCAAGCATAGGCTAGATAAGCATATGACAAATAAGGGGTGGATATAGAATAACGAAAATATTATAACCAATACTAATTCAAAAAAAATTTTCTTTTCAGGTTACACTATGATAGTCTCTATTCTCCTTTCACACTTTCCTGTAAAATGTCCACGCCAGTTTTTCTATACGGCGTGGTGTTCTTTCTGACTTTTTCCTGCCAGCTTCCGCTGGAGGGTTTGGAGGGCGGGGGAGAGCCTTCTTCTTTGCTATCCTTATCTCATTCTAGTAGTTCAGTTACTCTTCTAGGAGCTGCCTAGCATGGGCCAACCGGCCTACTGCAGTTATCCTCTCTTCTTATGTTCTTATGTTCTCTCTCTCTCTCTCTCTCTCACTTCCTGATAACCCACGTTCACCTGTGGCTTCGTCAGCAGGTTAAAGTCTTTTGCTTCCTCTCTCTCTCTCTCTCTCTCTCTCTCTCTCTCTCTCTCTCTCTCTCACACACACACACACACACACACACACACACACACACACACACACACACACACACACACACACACACACACACACACACACAGATGAGGCCCCAGATAAGGTCCACCACTTCAAACTCATTGTTTGTTTTCACGTCCACACCAATGACCTTCTCTCCCCCCCCCCTCTCTCTCTCTCTGTTAACCCAGTATTTCTTTTATCTGTTTCTCTGAATTGGTCATGTTCTCTCTCTCTCTCTCTCTCTCTCTCTCTCTCTCTCTCTCTCTCTCTCTCTCTCTCTCAAAACTTTACAATCTCAACACCTTCAGTCTTTTCACCTCCAAGTAATTTGTCTTCCCTAGGGTCATTTTCGCTTCACCCCCCCTATAAATCTTGCCCTCCTACAGTGTCCCCTTCAGCGTCTCAGGCGGAACAAAGGTCAGGGGAGGCGTAACAAAGGTCAAATGAGGTCTTATCTACGTTTAAACTCCGGGATTAGGACAGTGGGGGTGGTGGTGGTCGGGTCTAAAGTAATAATGAAATAGATCATCTAAAGTAATAATGAAACTTTATCTAGCATTAGTAAGGCCACATAGATCATCTAAAGTAATATTGCAACTTTATCTAGCATTAGTAAGGACACATTTAGACTACGCAGTACAATTTTGGTGTCCTTACTATAGAATGGATATTAATTCGTTAGAAAATGTACAGAGAAGAATGACAAAAATGATACATGACGTCCGGAACCTGTCATATGAAGACAGACTGAAAAGACTAAGTCTGCATTCGCTAGAGAGGCGTAGAGTAAGGGGAGACTTAATTGAGGTGTTTAAGTGGATGAATGGTATAAATAAGGGAGATATTAGCAAGGTACTTAAAGTGAGCATACAGGATAGAACTAGAAATAATGGTTTCAAACTAGAAAAATTCCGTTTCAGTAAGGAAATCGGTAGTAATTGGTTTGGTAATAGAGTAGTAGACGAATGGAATAAGCTACCTAGTAAAGTAGTTGCTGCCTCTTCCATTGAGAGTTTCAAGCATAGGCTAGATAAGCATATGACTAATAAGAGGTGGATATAGAAAAAAGAAAATCTTATAACCAATACTTATTCATAATTTTCCCTTTTCAGGTTACACTGTGATAGTCTCTATTCTCCTTTCACACTTTCCTGTAAAATGTCCACGCCAGTTTTTCTATACGGCGTGTTGTTCTTTCTGACTTTTTCCTGCCGGCTTCAGCTGGAGGGTTTGGAGGGCGGGGGAGAGCCTTCTTCTTTGCTGTTCTTATCTCATTCTAGTAGTTCAGTTACTCTTCTAGGAGCTGCCTAGCATGGGCCAACCGACCTACTGCAGTTATCCTCTCTTCTTATGTTCTTATGTGAATGCTAAATGGTTCACGGTACTTGTCTCTCTCTCTCTCTCTCTCTCTCTCTCTCTCTCTCTGATGGTTTAGGCCTGTCACCCATTTTTCTTTACATCTCAGGTACACAAAAGGAAAATAGAGTCTGTGTAACATTCCTTTCATTTCTGGGTACTGACCGGGTGGGGGAGGGATTAGGGAGGTGGGGGAGGGATTAGGAGGGTGGGGGGAGGGAAGGAGAGGAGGAGGAAGTGGAGGGAAGGAGGGGTAGTGGAGGGAAAGAGGCAAAATGGAGGGATGGTGAAATGGAAGGGTGTGGAGAGAAGGGTAGGTGAGAAAGGGAGGTTTTGGGAGGAGGTGAAAGGAAGAAAAAGAAAGAAATGGAGAATGGAATAATGAGAGAGAGAGAGAGAGAGAGAGAGAGAGAGAGAGAGAGAGAGAGAGAGAGAGATTATGGAGACGAATGAGAACAGCAAACCAAATTACCGAAGGAAGAAAGGATGGATGAAAGAGGGAGACGAAAAGAAAAGAAAAGAATGAAGAGAAAGGAAGGAAGGAGAAAGTGAAGGAGAGAGAGAGGCCAAGGAGGAGGAGGAGAGAGATTAAGACAACAAGAGGGACTAAGGGAGGGAGAGGGAGGTATGGAGGAGGGGGAGGGGGAGGGAAGAGAGGAGGGAAAAAAAATTAAGAAATAGCCAGAGTATAAACGAAGAAGGAAGAAGTGAGAAACAATGAAGAAAGGTAGATTAATAGACAAATAGTTATACACAGATAGATAGATAGATAGATATATGGACTGACTGAGAGAGAGAGAGAGAGAGAGAGAGAGAGAGAGAGAGAGAGAGACGAAAGAACAATCCATCTTATACCAAAAAATCCAAATTGCATCTCTCTCTCTCTCTCTCTCTCTCTCTCTCTCTCTCTCTCTCTCTCTCTCTCTCTCAATACCGCAAAGGAGGAGGTTGAACTGTTTGCTCGACATGTGAGTTTTATTGCGGGTTGAAGGATATTGACGAGTTTGTGTGTGTGTGTGTGTGTGTGTGTGTGTGTGTGTGGCTGATTTGATGGATGGTGAAGAGATGGAAGGCTGGATGGTTATGTAAGGACTGATGCATTAGAGAAACCGCAGATGCAGACAGAGATCGAGTTGGTTTATGTCGGTATGTTTATGTATGTATGTATGGATAGATGGAATAGAAAAATATTTACTAGTCAATTTTCCACCTGATTTTTACCTGTGTGTACGTATGGATGTCTGCACGTATTTATATGCATGTGTGTGTGTACATAAGAATATAAGAACATAAGAAGAGAGGATAACTGCAGTAGGCCGGTTGGCCCATGCTAGGCAGCTCCTAGAAGAGTAACTGAACTACTAGAATGAGATAAGGATAGCAAAGAAGAAGGCTCTCCCCCGCCCTCCAAACCCTCCAGCCGAAGCCGGCAGGAAAAAGTCAGAAAGAACACCACGCCGTATAGAAAAACTGGCGTGGACATTTTACAGGAAAGTGTGAAAGGAGAATAGAGACTATCACAGTGTAACCTGAAAAGGAAAAATTATAAACTAGTATTGGTTATAAGATTTTCTTTTTTCTATATCCACCCCTTATTAGTCATATGCTTATCTAGCCTATGCTTGACACTCTCAATGGAAGAAGCAGCAACTACTCCACTAGGTAGCCTACTCCACTCGTCCACCACTCCATTAGCAAACCAACCTCTACCTATTTCCCCACCGAAACGGAACCTGTCTAGCTTGAAACCACCATTTCCAGTTCCATCCTGTATGCTCACCTCAAGCACCCTGCCGACATCTCCCCTATTTAAACCCTTCATCCACTCAAACACCTCAATCAAGGCCCCCCCCCCACTCCACGCCTCTCCAGCGAATGCAGACCCAGTCTCCTCAGTCCGCCCCCACATGACAGGTTCCGGACGTCATGCATCATTCCTGTCACTCCTCTCTGCACATTTTCCAACGAATCAACATCCACTCCACAGCAAGGACACCAAAACTGCACTGCGCAGTCCAAATGTGGCCCTACTAATGCTAGTTAAGAACAGGGTAGAGACTGGTTTTGCAACAGAGTAGTAGATGAATGGAATAAGCTACCTAGTAAAGTAGTTGCTGCCTCTTCCATTGAGAGTTTCAAGCATAGGCTAGATGAGCATATGACAAGTAAGGGGTGGGTATATAAAAAAAAATCTCATAACCAGTACTAATTCATTCTTTT
>NW_027643852.1:87500-100000 GCF_032717465.1 Coenobita brevimanus
TCAGGGCCTATTTCTTGGAGGCAGTGACCTATTCCAAGGCCCAGTAGTCCTCCTACACCTCCACATGTCACCACTTCGGCGTTAACACCCACCATCCATATTGAATACATGCTAGGGCTGTCCCATACAGGACTGGTGTATTGGTATTAGCGGGTGTATTTTTGCGACATGTCGGCGGGTCATCTGGTAGATCAGGAAAGTCTGCTTTTAGGACATTCAAATCCTTAAACTGTTCCCTGCCCCAGCCGGGATTCGATCCTGGGTCCATTAGGACTACAGGCCGCTTCTCTACCGATTCAGCCACCGCCTCCCCCCAGCTTAACTGCCGCTTAAGTTGCACTTAGGCTGTACTTAAGTGCTACTCAAGTGGCACGACAAATTTATGTGCCAGCCTAAGTGGCAACATAAGTGGCAACTTTAGTGGTAACTTAGGTGGCAATTGAAGTGCCAACTTAAGTGGCAATTCAAGTTTCAACCTAAGTGCCAACCTAGATGGCAACGCACCAACTTTTGTGGTAACTTAAATGGCCACTTAAGTGCCAACTTACACGGCAACTTTAGTGCCATTTTAGGTAGTAACTCAAATGCCATTTAAAGTGGCAACTACAGTGGCAATTTAAGTGGCAACTTAAAGTGGCAACTTAAGTCCCAACGTAAGTGCCAACCTGAGTCTCAACGTAAGTGCCAACGTAAGTCCCAACTTAAGTACTAATTTAAGTGCTAATTTTAAGTGCCAACTCAAGTGTTAACTTAAGTACCGACTCGAGTGCCAACGTCAGTTCCAACACAAGCGCCAACTTAAATCCCAACACAAGTACGATCAACGACAATTGACGGAATTACCAACAAAGCGAGCATAGAGCTGGACCGAATTGCACGATGGCAGCAGAAGTGGCGGATTCAAGCGAATCCCTTGAAATGCATAGTGACATATTTTCGTATTAAATCAGCCAACCCCCGCCCACTTTTTCTAAATTCGCGTGATCCCGATCGCGTTCCCATTCCTATTAGGAATACTTGCACCGTACTTGGTCTTACATACGACAAAAACTTCAAATTTCATCATCATATACGAGGCAAGGCAGGCGTGGCTGGCACTGCACTAACACAAATATACCGGTTTCGTAGTGCAGCATCTTCAACTAAATTTCATCTGTATAAAGCACTGATCAGACCACTGCTCACGTATTCACCATTAAGTCTATCTCTTTCGGCCAAAAGCAACATTCTAAATTTACAGAGAGTTCAAAACAAAGCCATACGTTGGGCACTGAGCATACGGTGGGATGATTTTGTCACCAACATACACTCTCATGAACGCGCCAACATTCCACCCATCAACACTTACCTTCACCACCTACAACAAAAACAAATCACCAAACTCACCGACGTTCACACTGACTTCATCGACTTTTTCACCCGGATCACACCCCCCACACGACCTCTAGCCAACCTCTTCCACCCTGACGCAAGACCTGCACCAACCCCATTGTTCACTTAAGTACCAATAGTTTATTTATTACTGACCCTTTCATTAATTAACTACTTAGTTCACACCCAGCAACTCACTCAAGACTCTAAACCACCCCTACACCCATTATCAAGATCACGGCAGCCACGTAATAACCCGCCATCCTCATATCCAGCACCCCCCCCTCAGACCCTGAACCACCCCTACACCCCCCATCAAGATCATGGCTACAGCCCAATACTCCGCCCACCCCCAAGAGAACCTACCCTGACTCCCCTTCCTCCACTCCTCCCCCCTACCTCCTCCCCTTTCCTTATCCCCCTACCCAAGCCCCCCAGGGCTACAACACCTTACCCTAACACCCGTATCCTAAATCCTACCCAGGCTCCTGGAGCCGGAAAAGATCAGATGAACCTGAGAGGCAGCCAATAAGCTAATGCTTGGCAGAGAAAGCCGTAGCTATTCACTCCTCCCGTCCTTAATTAACAACACAGTGCACGTGCGAGACCCCCCCCCCCTTCCCAACACCAAACACACGCACGTTGGGTTAAGCCCCGACACTCTTTCTCTTAGTCTAAATTCTTCCCCTCCTACTTAAAAAAAAAAAAAAAAAATGCACTTTACACAATGCAACCAGGACCTGAACTCTCAGTAAGGCCGGGAGTTTAAATTAAGGCCTAGTTCCTGCCGTCATGTGTCGTCGCCCTGGTTGCATAACACTCATCACATATACACAATCATTCTTTACCTTCCTTCCTTTCCCCTCCTTTTCTATACGTCATTATTATTATTATTATTAAGTGGTCCCTGAAGGCTGCGTCTGTCACCTGTGCCTTGCTGCCACACTTCCACTCACCTCTCGTAGGCCAAGGCTATTTTTAGGTGGCCTTGGTACAGTCAAGGACAGAGAAACCTGAGAGGCAAATATCATATTTTCTCTTTTCCCTCACCTTGTCCGTCACTCTTCGTTCACAACTTTCCCCCACCCCCCATCCCGTTTATCCCAACCCTCCTCTTCCCTAGGCTACTCGGCTATCACCACACACACACACACACACACACACACACACACACACACACACACACACACACACACACACCTGAGAAGCTCATCTTCATTCTTCATAAACGCATCTCTCTCTCTCTCTAAGGTTCTGTTGGAGTGAATAGTGTCAGTACAAAGTCTGCGTTTACTGGGAAATAAGTATTATTAAAAGAAATGTAAACACTGGAACATATTGAAAGAGAACACATGCAGTAGCCCGGCTGGCCTATGCTGGGCAACTCCTTTTAAGTTTAGGTCTGCATGCTAGAGAGAGAGAGAGAGAGAGAGAGAGAGAGGGAGAGAGAGAGAGAGGTGAGGAGTGACCACTTGTCCCCTGGGAAAGACCAGCCCCTCCCTCTCTGTCTGTCTGTCTGTCTGTCTGTCTCTCTCTCTCTCTCTCTCTCTCTCTCAAGGTTCTGTACGAGTGAATAATAATGTCAATGCATTTTGCATTTACTGTGATTTAAGTATTATAAAATAAATAAAACATTGGAACATATTTATAGAGAACAACTGCAGGCAGTCCTTTCAAGACATCAGCATGTGGAACTGTCATTAATTCCCTGCGGGCCAATTAACGTCCACCTTCATACGTGCCTACACCCTTCTGCCACAATTTTCGCCAAAGATTCCACAATATTTCTCCTCATCTTTACAATTTAGAGCATACCATTAGTCATGGTAGTGATTGCACGCGCACACACACACACACCACACACACATATCTATATATTTATGAGAGAGAGACGGGGGGGGAGGGAGAGAAGAAAGGAGGGAAGTAGGGGTTTAGAGAAAGAAATAGAGAGAGAGAGAGAGAGAGAGAGAGAGAGAGGGGGGGGGTAGATGGGGAAGGGAGGAGGGAGACAAGAAAGGAGGGAAGCAGGGGTTTAGAGGGAAGAGAGAGAGAGAGATGAGGAGTGACAACTTGACCCCTCGGAATAACCAGCCTTACCAGGTCATATGGTTAGGACGGTGAGGGAAGGAAGGGGATGGAGGGGTACGGCTCATATGGACGAAGATTTAGTGGAAAAATTGAAAAGGAAAAAGAAACTATTAGCTCAGCCCCCGAGTGTCCAGCTTTCAATGTCCATGACTGTACATCCCACCATTTACCCTCCCCCTCCCCTCTCACTGTGTGTGTGGGTATGTGTGTGTGTGTGTGTGTATGCATTTATTATTATTATTATTATTATTATTATATTTCGACTTTATTTCCACACCACCTACTGTCTTTGCCAGAATTCACATGGTTCTTCATCGCGCTCAAAAATCTGTAACGCCCATATGCAACATCACTGCGCTCCATTAGAAACTTTCTTCCATCTACCTTAGCATATTTAAACCCGATTTTCTTCAGAACCTTTCTTAATGTTTCTCTGCTGCCGGGGTAGGAAAGGTTCTCTTTAATTTCTTCCTGTATTTTTGCCAGCGTGGGTATCTCTTTCCTCTCGCAGGAACCGAGCACGGTTCGTCGTAGAACACCTTCATTAAATTCGTCAAAGAAATCAGCAATGGGTCTTGTGCGTTGCCGTTTCTTGGGAGACAAATTCATTACTTTCTTCATTATCTCTTGCTTCTTTGCATATTCTTTTTATTGTTCTTTCGCTTACTTTTGTTGCCTCAGCTGTCCGGCAAGTAGCCTTTGATAAGCTGGTAATAAAATCCCCCTTCTTCTCTCCCTGAAAATACTGGTTTACATTGTATATAACTGGCCTGACTGTGCAGGTGTTTTGATTGAGGCTTTGGAGAGGCATCCATTGTCCTCGAGTGCGGAAGAATGAATGAAGCGCGCAGAACAGGACAGGTGGTGTGTATGCGTGCTTGCGTGTGAGTGTGTGTTGTGTGTGTGTGTGACACTAATTTGACCCAAATCCGCCTCGAAAGACCTGGCAGAACAGCATGAGAAACTCTGCCAAGTTGTACAAAGTTCTTTGTAATTACTATAACAAAAAGCGATTCTTTCATAAAAACCTTATAGCTTTTTTGTATAAGTAAAACTATACTAGGCTGTACCAAAGCCATCCACAAATATTTTTAGATGAGCTTGCCTGTATGGGAAGTCAGTTGGAAGTATGGCAAAAGCGCACAGCTGACAGGCACACTGTAGGGGCCGCTTTAAGCGTGTAGGATTTCCAAAGTACGGGATGCTTGTAGTTTCATATCATCATCATCATTCTTCTCCCACTATTATACGCCAGGATCCAGGAAGGGGTGATAAATTCATGAGAAACTTTTTATTTTCTTCTAATTTTCTTCTTGTTTTCGTTTCTTCTCGGTAGAAAGTTAAATTTTTGGTGGTGAGTCGCCAAAAACATTTGCTGTTCACTGTTCATGGGACTAGGTTTAAATGCGCGCCAATGTCTTCCCATTCTACATGAGATATACGTACTGTATAGAGGTTCTTTATTTTTCTAACGTATGCTTAAACAGTACAGTATATTTATCCTTTTGCTGCATGTACTGTGTTAGTACCAGTGATGTTCGTGTTCTGTTCATTCTTGAATGCCTTGTTACTGTAGAACAAACTCGTACGAACAGTTAAAGAATAAAATGAACGAAATAGCACTCAAAATATCGTCTGAAATAAAATAAAACATGAGTATCAATATTTACGAGAAGGCGCGCTGATGGAGCGCGCCTGGTCTTTTTTACGCTGTGTACGGTGATGACTTTCCTTGGAGCAGCAGAGAGAGAGAGAGAGAGAGAGAGAGTATGTGTGTGTGTGTGTGTGTGTGTGTGTGTGTGTGTGTATACGTAGTTACTCTTATGCCTGTTCACAATCGTGTGTGTATTAAAAAAAACTGTCATGAAAAAAATCCCTTCTTATGGCCAAGATATAATTTTTTCTGCTAAGGTTTGACCAGCTTTTCTGGATCGAAACGTCTGTGTGATCCCCCTCCCCCCCCTCTCTCTCTCTCTCTCTCCGTCATTGCCTACAGCTAAAGACAAAAACACAGACACATTATATTCACTACAGTGCTTCTCCCTGCCTCACCCTTTGCTCTGCCTCCCTCTCCCTGCTTTTTCCCACCCGTTTCTGCCTCTCCCTGCCAGTCTCTGCCTCACCCTTCCTCAGTGTACGTGTGTGTATTTGTACGTGTGTGTATTTGTGTGTGTGTGTGTGTGTGTGTGTGTGTGTGTGTGTGTGTAAGTTTGTGTAATTATGTGCCTGTGGGTGTATGTGTCTCACCACAATGCACCGCTAGACACCCACTCCACCCCACCACCAAACACCTTCTTCATTTCTTGCCACAGAAAACTTTAATATTCATGGATCATTTTCAAAAATCAAGTTCGAGTATGTTTTACCGTATTGTGATGAAAAAAAAAAAAAACTGCAATATTGGGATCAGATATGAGTACAGAGATGTTTTATATAAAGTGTGAGACTCAGTGGGCAATACGTATGGTGTTAGCTTGGCTGGTGCAGGGCATCTGTGTTACCATGGCAACCTGCCCACCTCACAACACACACACACACACACACACACACACACACACACACACACACACACCTCTATCAGCAAGGCCCATCATAGAATACTTGCGTTTGTGTATGTGTGTGTGTGTGTGTGTGTGTGTGTGTGTGGCTATACGAATATGTGGTTGTGTGTGGTTATGTGTGTGTGTGTGTGTGGCTATACGAATATGTGGTTGTGTGTGGTTATGTGTGTGTGTGTGTGTGTGTGTGTGTGTGTGTGTGTGTGTGTGTGTGTGTGTGTGTGTGTGTGTGTGTGTGTGTGTGGATGTGTTGTGTGTTCGGTGGGGTAAGGGGTGTTCGGTTTGATGTGGTTGCAGTGTGTGTGTGTGTGTGTGTGTGTGTGTGTGTGGTTATACGAGTATGTCGTTGTGTGTGGTTATGTATGTGTGTGTGTGGGGGGGTGTTGTTGGGTATGTGGATGTGTTGTGTTCACGGTGGAGTAAGGCATGAACGGTTTGATGTAGTTGCATGTGTGTGTGTGTGTGTGTGTGTGTGTGTGTGTGTGTGTGTGTGTGTGTGTGTGTGTGTGTGTGTGTGTGTGTTAGTTCACTACACGTCAAACGACTTTAGTTATACATAAGAAGACGTGCTATTAAAGTTTGGGCACAACTATAATGCAATGTTCTATGAAGTCAACTACACTCATAATAACGCGACGCTTCGTCTCCTCTGTCTGTCTCCTTACCCTGCGTCTGTCTGTCTTCTATCTGTCTGTCTCTGTCTTCCTGTCCCTCTATTGCAAACCACAAACTTCTCAACTCTCCACAACGTCCTAGATTATCATTGTATCACGCAGTATATTATTTTTTCATTGTAAATGGCCCAAATTTTCGTCCTTTTGCAGCTTACTTCACATGGGTCATTGGCAGAAACGGACAACGCTACGGCTCCCTTTCCATTCCACTCTTTTGTGACTTACGTTTTCTAGCATTAATCTATTGCTACAACTCAGCATTCAGGTTGGAGGGATGGAAAATTTGGGCCAAGTTAGAGTAAAACGAGTACAGAATTATAGTCGTGGCGCGCGACTCTGAGGTGGCTATTCTCGTGGCCTGGCAACTACCATTCAAAAGTACGTCTGATTTCGTGTATTATATGAGACGCATGTGATTCGTGTATAATATGCTCGTGTATAATAATAATATTCGTGTATAATATATTCGTGGTTAATATTTTGATCCGTGCATAATATGATACGAAATCGGTCGCACTTTTGAATGGTAAGTTGCCAGGGTACGATAATGACAACCTCAGAGTCGTGCGCCGCGACTGTAGTAAAAGTCAAACAGCATACCTTTGGAGGGTGCAGCGGGAACAAGGCGAGATCACAGACAAGAGGACAATGGCGGGAAAATTCAGCAAAATCTAACCACCAGCTTATGAAGTGACGCCAACAACACTCGTGCCTCACAAGCGGTTCAAAATCCAGTCCCCTTTATCAATAAACACCTGTGACTTTAGAGTATGGTAACAGAAATTAAAATAATTGTGTAGACGTGATGTACTGACGCACTCTCTCCACGGAGTCTACCTCTGACCTACAGTTTATTGCTTCTTCGTCACAATGCTTCGAAACTGATGAGTCTCTGTCTCGGACATGATGGGTGGCCGAACCTTTATCCTTGTCTTGTAATCCTGACCTTTTACTGAATGCTGTAAATATCGAATTACTTCATCCTAACCTAAATCAAAGTCTAGTGACAGAGATGGTCTGCACGCTTGACTTCCCCGCGCACCTTTTGTGACACCACAGACTAAGTCGGGCTGGGCTTTCTGTTCAGGGAAAACCAGTAAAATGGATGGGTAACTGAGAAAAATTAGTCAGTGTCCGCTGACTCTTCCTGCTCAGCTTCCAGCGACAACGTTCCCCAGATATAAAGGGCTTGTACGGAATAGTTTATTCAAAATCTAAATAAAGAATAGGATAATCTGCTGACTTTTTCCGATAATTTTGCTAACAGACAGGCAGGAAGACAAAGGCAGACAGACAGGCAGGCAGGTAGACAGGTAGGGAGGCAGACTGATAGACAGATATATAAACCTGGCCAAACACGTGGCTTCATCGGGCTTTCTCGGTTGGCTGTAATAACACCCCCGAGTAGCAGAAAAAACGATTGTTATTTTCTGGTCGCTTTTGTCATTACACATTTTGTTTTCAGCCATATTCGTACCAGATCACGTCAGTTAACAATGATGTGCGTATTTGGGGATTACTAAAGCTTTAGTTTCATTCTGTATATGAGAGGAAAAGGCAGTGAAAACATCGATGGTACATCAACAGTCTAATACCACAGCCTACTCCTGTTCACCTCTGCCTGGGTTTTTGCCTTTAACCATTTTTTCCCCGAATGGAGAGTTGTGGCAGACTCCTGTATTCCATAAACTAACATTTTATTCATTCTACGTACAGTGTGCTCAAACGTGAACTGATTTTGTCCTATTGTGCGAAAATATTGCACTTCACTGGCCACGAGCCTTTAGGTAAGGAGATTTTGGAGTGATGTAGGTGCTGGGAACCCTCTGTATCTTGACTACTTTTGGGCTGGGAATTTACTGTTATTATTATTTTCATCATCATCACTATTAGTTGTAGTAGTAGTAGTAGTAGTAGAAGCAGAAGTTTGAGAGATCAGCATTCCAGATTTAACTGACGAATACAATGGATCCTTCAGGCTAGCGCTGTCCGGTATAGTTACGGCATCTGACTAGTGACTGGCTTGATCGGTTCCTTTTAATACAATAGACGACATTTTGAGCATTATTTCAGCTCTCGGTGTCAATGCACTTCAAAGCTTTCTCATTATCCAACCAGATATTCATATAGTAGTTTGTCTTAAGGGTACTACTGAGCCTCTATGACTAACACAGATAGTGGAGTACCAACATATCCAGTACTCCAATGCTAGGGAGGCCATGTGGGGTGCTTTTGGTCATGCCTGAGTTCGCTGGCTTTTCTTTGGTTTGTCCTAAATTCTGGTGTCCTCAGTTCTCCAATTATGTACTCAGAGCATTTTCACAGGATGCTTATCTAATTATACTTGTTATTTACGGCTAATATTTAAGCCTGTTAATATTAAAAGAAGGTCATTTTACAAGATTGGGGTTAATTTTTTGATGACATGCTCAGGTTAGGAGAGAAACTCAGACATAATTGTATTTCACGTTTATTTGTATCAACATCTACACTTCGTGGCTTTGGAAAGATAATGTTAGGTAGTTTTGAAGACTGGTGAGTAGAGAGGGACTGGCGGGGATGTGTGTTGGTGTGGGGCGGGATATGGTGACACACTGCAGTAAAGAAATGCCACATAGCTCTCTGTTGGCTGCTCCTGTTACTGGCCGTTCGTCACCCCTGGGAAAGGAATAATATCTTAGTTAACCTTCACTGCCACAGATCTTTAGTATTAAATAAAATCGTCTTGAGATAGTAAGAATAAAATAAAAAACTGTGATCTAGCATTAATTGGGTTAGTAATGGTAACACAACCAGGGTCTTGTGTATCATATTCTACTGCAAGTGACTTTGGAGACTTTGTGAGGTGTGGCTGTGTGGAAGTGTAGCAATGTGCAGGGGTGTGTGTCTCACAAATCAAAAAGAAAATATTAAACAAAGCATCAGCCTTCAACCAAGCATATCCCAGACAAGAAAACAACTACACTCATTCACTGCTGCGAAGGTTACGGCTAGAACATCGCCCCCTTCCCAATATAATCGACGAACAAAACCAAAACTGCAAACACTGCAACGCAAACTCTCCTTTTCCACTACTACATTATCTACTAAAATGCCCTGCAACCGAACTACTCAGAGCGGCAGAATCTACCCCAACCCACACATCCCACCCACTGAACCCTCCGCCCCCCCTCGCCACGTCTTACAGCTGTCTATCTATTGCCAGACGCCTTCATCCCATACGGTGTGACCACAAACAAATCGCCTCCATGTCGCCCTGTTCTCCGTCATTTCACTGTCCTGCTCCCAACTCACACCCTCCTCTCTCATATACCTCTCCACTTCATCCCTCCATCTAATCTTTGGCCTCCCCCTCCCTCTCTCCCCCTCCACCTCACTCACATGCACTCTCCTCGTCAGTCTCTCACTCTCCATCCTCTCCACATGGCCAAACCACCTCGATGTGTCGTAGATGTTGCACCTAAATAACGCTCACCCCTTTATTACTGCAATTCTATTCTTCCTTCCTATTTTCCCTCTTCTTACTACCTCCTGTCCGACCACACACACCGACAGGGCCGTAATCAAGGCTTGGTCTCCTCTATAGGCGGAGATAATCTATAAACAACAACAACAACAGTCAGGCCCTCGCTCCTTCATCACGTGGCCAGGAATAGGTTAGGCCAGTAACTCTCTCTCTCTCTCTCTCTCTCTCTCTCTCTACTGTACCTATCTGTCTATCTACCTACCTTTCTATCTATATCATCATCATCATCATGCCCCTTTATCCACCTCTCTCTCTCTCTCTCTCTACCTTTCTATCTATATCATCATCATCATCATCTCCCTTATCCACCTCTCTCTCTCTCTCTCTCTCTCTCTCTCTCTCTCTGTGATTTTTGCTGTTGGCTAATGACGTGGAACCGCGGCTGGGACACGTTTGAATTACCCGGGTGTTTAGGCTGGTGGTGGTGGTGGTGGTGGTGCTTCTGGTAGTTGTGGTAGGCAAAGGTAGTGGTAGTGGTGGTTTTGGTAGGGGTAGTAAGGAATGAAGGTAGCTGTGGCAGTGACTGTGGTGGTAGATGGGGCAGCCAGAGGGAGGGGGAGGCCAAGGATGAGATGGAGGGATGGAGTGGAGAGGTATATGAGAGAGGGGGGTGTGAGCTGGGACCAGGGCAGTGAAATGGAGGGGGACAGGGCGACATGGAGGCGATTTGTTTGTGGCCACCTCTTAGGGAATTAAGGCTTCTGGCAATAGATAGATAGATGAACAGATAGACCGTCAGATGTAAACAAACAGTACAGTGGGGGTGGTAGGGAGGAAAGGACAGCGGTCAGTTGCAATTTCACGCCATAGATATTCGCTGCCGTTTTTTTTTTTCTTTTGCTTCGGCCATTTAACTTTGTGTGTGTGTGTGTGTGTGTGTGTGTGTGTGTGTGTGTGTAGTTGTAGATGAGTGGTAGAGAATGAAGAAGGTTGAAGTGGCTTTGGATGTGGTGGTTGTGTAAAAGAAACGTAGTGTGTGTGTGTGTGTAATTCACCGGGTCGGTCAGGATCACTTGATGGTCGTGATCGTCAGCTTTTACCCTCCCGGAAGGGAGCTGAGAGCTCATATAGTCCTATCTAAAGGAAAGGCTGTGACCTTCACACACGCACATACCCGTCCCCTTGCTCCAGGGGGACAGTAACCACCCACTTCGTCAGTGAAACTTTTTGCAACCTGAGCGAGGCGCGAACTCCCGTCTACCAGATGGCAAGCGAGAACATTACCACTGCACCAGCGAGCAGTGTGTGTGTGTGGGGGGGGGGGCTAAATATGGTTGATCTGTTTTAAGGTGTTTGTAATTCATCCCTAATAAAAAAAAAACTCCAATCCCCCCCCCCTCTCTCTGTCATTGGTCCTCTCCCGACTTCCTCCTCTTTCCACTTCTCTCTTTATTACCTCTCTTCCTCCTCCATCCCTCTCTCGTACCCTGTCCGGTCCTAGGTCATTCCCTTCTCTGCCCTCCAAATCAACCAACCTCCCCGCTGGCAAACATCGTTTACCCCCAACACCCCCGCGGTAGAGAAGCGACTGAGTGTCTGTCAACGCATCGCATCGTCCAATGTTCAATCGTCATCGCCGCGTGAGGGCAGCACCTTACAATGTCACCTCCATCACATTGCCTGCCTGTCATCGCCGCGTGAGGGCAGCACCTTACAATGTTACCTCCATCACATTGCCTGCCTGTCATCGCCGCGCGAGGCACTAAACAGACACATACCCTAAAGAAAAATACAAACGTTAAGGCCTATAGCTTCTATTTGGATCAGAAACAGACAAGATTTTATTCAGGATTAATGAAGAGACTGAATTCTTATGGAAGAGGTGTTGCAAAGCCTCTACTACTTAGTATGAACGTCCCACACCGGTCATACACCCTCCCTTCCGTCATTAGGGAGGCAAACTGAGGTTCCGGGTTCGTGGGAGAATCATATGATAAATAGAAAACATGCTAAATACAGCAAACAGAAGAAATTCGCCCAATTATTTCCAAATTAACAGCAAATTCACAAACTTCCTAATATAAATTCTACAACCAGTCAGAGTCCTCACTGTACTAAGATTTTATGCCTTGTCAATCACATATATATGTAAAAAAATGTTTTAAAGATATATTAGTCTAAAGAAGTTTTGTCGCAGAGCAGCACCAGTAACATGCAAGAGGTCGACAGGAAAATAAATCTGTGCTATTATTTCTTCAACGAGAAAGGCAGTTATATATCTCTTATAGCATATAAAATATAGCCAACAATTATTGTCCGCAACGGCTTAAGGGTTTTTTGCAA
>NW_027643852.1:110000-112500 GCF_032717465.1 Coenobita brevimanus
ACTTAGGAAGAGGTGTTAGGGATTTATATAACAATGAATAGGGCAGTAAGGTGTAATAAGCAAAATAAATCGCTTAGGAAAAGGTGTTAGGCTTTATATGACAATGAATAGGACAGTTACGTGTAAAAAGCAAAATAAATCGCTTAGAAAGAAGTGTTAGGGATTTATATAACAATGAATAGGGCAGTAGAGTTTACAAAGCAAAATAAATCGCTTAGGAAAAGGTGTTAGGGATTTTTATAACAATGAATAGGGCTACAAAGTGTAACAAGGAAATTAAATCGCTTAGGACGAGGCGTTAGGGATTTATATAGCAATGAAAAGGCAGTAAAGGGTAATAAGCAAAACAAATCGCTTAGGATGAGGTGTTAGGGATTTGTATAAAAATGAATAGGGCAGTAAAAGTGTAAAAAGCAAAATAAATCGCTTAGGAAAAGGCGATAGGGACTTGAGTTGGTGGGCAAGGCTGTGTGTGGAGAGAGAGAGAGAGAGAGAGAGAGAGAGAGAGAGAGAGAGAGAGAATCTATTTTGTATGCTGAAACTGAAAGACAAAGGAGAGAGAGAGAGAGAGAGAGAGAGAGAGAGAGAGAGAGAGAGAGAGAATCTATTTTGTATGCTAAAACTGAAAGACAAAGGAGAGAGAGAGAGAGAGAGAGAGAGAGAGAGAGAGAGAGAGAGAAATATGTCGACGAAAGCAAATCAAAATTCAAACCATTCTTCCGTTGGGTGTTAAATTATTGTAAACGGTTTTCTGTTTAAATATCTGAACATTTAAATCGTCCGTATCATAAGATCGGTTACTGTGTAGAAATTGGGAGGAGGAGGAAGGGAGGGAAGGGGGAGGAGGGAAGGTATGGAGGGAGGGGGAGGAGGGAAGGTAAGGAGGTGGAGAGAAGGAGAGGGAGGGGTGAAGAGAGGTGGAGAGAAGGAGAGGGAGGGGTGAAGAGAGGTGGAGAGAAGGAGAGGGAGCGGTGGAGGGAAGTAGGAGGCTTTTAGGGGGGTGGGGAAAGACTCGTGAAATCTGGATGCCTGGTCGAGGTTGCGTATAAATAATTCAAACTCTCTAATATATTTAATTCAAATCCTGTATCTTTCTTTCATTATTCTCAAGTGAACTAATTAATCAGAAGATATAATTAAGCCCCAATTAGCACTATAGGTGTAATTAGGAGGTGTATTTAGGCCTCATTAAGTACGAGATTTGGCGGGATTGCTATGAGGGGGGGTAGTATTATGACGCCGTGAAATATCTACTCAGTTACCATCAATTAATTTTAAACCCATTTTCCAAAACTAACCCCATTTTTTTCAAGACAAAATTTATATAGAAAGAAAAGATGATAAAATTTTGTATATTGAGAAACAGGAAAGGCCCCGCTATTGTTTTTCTTATGCTTTATTTAAAAATTTGAAAATACTGATTGGAAACTCACCGGGAGAGAGACGCTGGCTATGAGCTGCTGTTTGGGGCAGTATGAGTTGCTATCTTGTGGAGGGAGGGTGATTGATGAACGCTCGTGTTTATTATTATTATTATTATTATTATTATTATTATTTTGCGGGCGTGTAGAGACGAAAAGGAGTATGTAACAGTGGAACCCAGATCTGTGTGACTTGCAGGGGGAGTGTCTGTGTGTTTTTCCGTGTTTTTTTGTGCTTGTAAAGGGAACAGAAATATTACAAGAGTTTTTCTCGTGTGTTTTTCTGTGTTTTAGCGCGTGTGTGGAGACGAAAAGGAATATTATCAGTCAACCCAGATCTGTGGCACTTGTAGTGGCAGCGGCTGGGTGTTTTGCCGTGTTTTTTTCTGTGTTTTTCCGCCTGTGAAGAGAAGAGGAATATTGGAAGACGAAGGAAGTGTTTTAGTGAAGTGCTATTGGAGAGAGACAGCGAGGGGAGCGATGTGACCAGGGAACTAGTGCAAGGTAAGGAGAGAGAGAGAGAATTTCGCCGGCTTTTTGTGGCGTGCTGTAGATGTAATAGGAGCTTCTTAACACCTTCTCCATAGCGATTTATTTTGCATATTACACCTACAAGCTTTTTTATTTAGGTCACCCATATAGTTTTCAGCAGTAATAGAAAACGGGATATCAAGATAATATATGCAGAATGAGTCGCTATGAAAAAAGTGTTACGGATTATTTTAAAACTACTAACGTGACACAGCGGTGTGATTTTGTAAGTAACGTGTGTGTGTGTGTGTGTGTGTGTGTGTGTGTGTGTTGTAGTAGTAGTAGTAGTAGTAGTAGTAGTAGTAGAAATAGTAATAGTAGTTGTAGTAGTAGCTGTTGTTGTCATAGAAGTAGTAGCAGTATAGTAGTAGTAGTAGTAGTAGCAATTGTCTGTATCTATCTATTTATATCTATCTATCTACCTTTCTATCTATCTATACCTTTATTAGATTATAGATCAGCAGGAACATTAAACGACCAGGAATGAACTCGGATTAGGTGTGTGTGTGTATATGTGTGTGTGTGTGTGTGTGTGTGTGTGTGTGTGT
>NW_027643852.1:117500-122500 GCF_032717465.1 Coenobita brevimanus
TGAATATGAGAGTGAGTGAGTGAGTGAGTAAGAGAGTGAGTGAGTGAATATGAGTGAGTGAGTGAGTGAATAAGAGAGTGAGTGAGTGAGTGAGTAAGAGTGTGAGTGAGTGAGTAAGAGAGTGAGTGAATAAGAGAGTGAGTGAGTGAGTGAATAAAAGAGTGAGTGAGTGAGTGAATAAGAGAGTGAGTGAGTGAGTGAGTGAATAAGAGAGTGAGTGAGTGAGTGAGTAAGAGAGTGAGTGAGTGAGTGAGTGAATATGAGAGTGAGTGAGTGAGTGAGTGAGTGAGTGAGTGAGTGAGTGAGTAAGAGAGTGAGTGAGTGAGTAAGAGAGTGAGTGAGTGAATAAGAGAGTGAGTGAGTGAGTAAGAGAGTGAGTGAGTGAGTGAATATGAGAGTGAGTGAGTGAGTGAGTAAGAGAGTGAGTGAGTGAATATGAGAGTGAGTGAGTGAGTGAGTGAATAAGAGAGTGAGTGAGTGAGTAAGAGAATGAGTGAGTGAGTGAGTGAATATGAGAGTGAGTGAGTGAGTGAATAAGAGAGTGAGTGAGTGAGTGAATAAGAGTGAGTGAGTGAATAAGAGAGTGAGTGAGTGAGTGAGTAAGAGAGAGTGAGTGAGTGAGTGAGTAAGAGAGTGAGTGAGTGAATATGAGAGTGAGTGAGTGAGTGAGTAAGAGAGTGAGTGAGTGAGTGAATAAGAGAGTGAGTGAGTGAGTGAGTAAGAGAGAGTGAGTGAGTGAGTGAGTGAGTGAATATGAGAGTGAGTGAGTGAGTAAGTGAGTAAGTGAGTGAGTGAGTGAGTGAGTGAGTAAGAGAGTGAGTGAGTAAGAGAGTGAGTGAGTGAGTGAGTAAGAGAGTGAGTGAGTGAGTAAGAGAGTGAGTGAGTGAGTGAATATGAGAGTGAGTGAGTAAGAGAGTGAGTGAGTGAGTGAGTAAGAGAGTGAGTGAGTGAGTGAGTGAATAAGAGAGTGAGTGAGTGAGTGAGTAAGAGAGTGAGTGAGTGAGTGAATATGAGAGTGAGTGAGTGAGTGAGTGAGTGAGTAAGAGAGTGAGTGAATATGAGAGTGAGTGAGTGAGTGAGTGAATAAGAGAGTGAGTGAGTGAGTAAGAGAATGAGTGAGTGAGTGAGTGAATATGAGAGTGAGTGAGTGAGTGAATAAGAGAGTGAGTGAGTGAGTGAATAAGAGTGAGTGAATAAGAGTGAGTGAGTGAGTAAGAGAGAGTGAGTGAGTGAGTGAGTAAGAGAGTGAGTGAGTGAATATGAGAGTGAGTGAGTGAGTGAGTAAGAGAGTGAGTGAGTGAGTAAGAGAGTGAGTGAGTGAGTAAGAGAGTGAGTGAGTGAGTGAGTGAGTAAGAGAGTGAGTGAGTGAGTGAGTAAGAGAGTGAGTGAGTGAGTGAGAGTGAGAGTGAGTGAGTGAGTGAGTGAGTAAGAGAGTGAGTGAGTGAGTGAGTGAATATGAGAGTGAGTGAGTGAATAAGAGGGTGAGTGAGTGAATAAGAGAGTGAGTGAGTGAGTGAGTAAGAGAGTGAGTGAGTGAGTGAGTAAGAGAGTGAGTGCGTGAGTGAGTGAGTGAATAAGAGAGTGAGTGAGTGAGTGAGTAAGAGAGTGAGTGAGTGAGTGAGTGAGTAAGAGAGTGAGTGAGTGAGTGAATATGAGAGTGAGTGAGTGAGTGAGTGAGTAAGAGAGTGAGTGAGTGAATATGAGAGTGAGTGAGTGAGTGAGTGAATAAGAGTGAGTGAGTGAGTGAGTAAGAGAGTAAGTGAGTGAGTAAGAGAGTGAGTGAGTGAGTGAATATGAGAGTGAGTGAGTGAGTGAGTGAGTGAATAAGAGAGTGAGTGAGTGAGTGAATAAGAGAGTGAGTGAGTGAATAAGAGAGTGAGTGAGTGAGTAAGAGAGAGTGAGTGAGTGAGTGAGTAAGAGAGAGTGAGTGAGTGAGTGAGTAAGAGAGTGAGTGAGTGAGTGAGTAAGAGAGTGAGTGAGTGAGTAAGAGAGTGAGTGAGTGAGTAAGAGAGTGAGTGAGTGAGTGAGTGAGTAAGAGAGTGAGTGAGAAAGAGAGTGAGTGAGTGAGTGAGTGAGTAAGAGAGTGAGTGAGTGAGTGAGTGAGTGAATATGAGAGTGAGTGAGTGAGTGAGTGAGTGAGTAAGAGAGTGAGTGAGTGAGTGGGTGAGTAAGTGAGCGAGTATCATCATCACCACCACCACCACCACCACCACTATGCAGCTCCTACACAAGTGTGACTAAGTCAAAGTGTTAGTCATATTCCCACTGGTTGGGGAGACACCCAAGCACCTTTCCTTACCAGTTTATTTCAACATATATCAACGTTCTCCTATTTATGGTCACAAACTGCCACCGTTCACACATCAGTAAGAGAAAGACAAGAGTTGTGTAAGGTCAGCAAAACCCATCACTGGGCCTCAGGTGCTGGACTGCCTCCTGTGCTAAACACCACTGCCCACTACTAACCAAGGCTCTCTCATTTACCTGATCTATTATCCCTTCCCTGCTTTCTTGTCTACAGGAGCATATTGGCGGCAGATCACCATCCTCCTTTCAGGGGATGCTGACCACCAGTCCGCTGAGTTCATATCTAGCTGAGTGAAGTGAAAACAATACATGAAGCTAAATGCTGAAGGATTTAATCACTCAGTTCAAAATAATGATGCCATCCTTTTTCTGAAGGAATCCCCAAACTGAGGTGAGCCATGCTACTGTACACATGGCTTGTATTCTCATCAATTAAGCAAGCTCCCTAGCCCTTAGCTAGTTATTTTTGGATACAGCGGGGTAATAGGATTATGTACATTTTATAGGAAGAGTATGGTGATATTTAAATAATTCAAGGGGTAATAAGCATCTGGTAGCACTCATGACTGGAATGTCACACAGCCATATTGCACAACTTCTGCCTATCAGAATTCTTTCATTCCCCGAACTGCATCTCTCTGGAACTCGCTTCCCAGAGTTGTTTCCCTCCAAACTTCAACCCACAGCTGTTCAAGTCTAACTGTTACAGACATTTTATGAATGGAGGACACCAGTAATCTGGTGTATGGATTATTTTTTTTTTTATTCGTTTTTCCTTCCCCTGTTCTGTTATTAAAAAAAAATAAATAAATTGCTTGGGAAGAGGTGTTAGGGAGCTGCCTTAACTGAATAGAGTACCAGCCATGATTTTAAAAACTGGCTAAGCACTGAGTCAAGAGAAGAATATAACAGAGGATAACTGAAGAAGGTTGGCAGACAAAAGCACATAAACCAGCAGAACACAGCACATAAAGAACATAACAGAAGAAGGAGGCAGACACAAGCATATAAACACAGAATATGACACTGACAGAACACAGCACATAAAGAACATAACAGAAGAAGGTTGGCAGACACAAGCATATAAACACAGAATATGACACCGACAGAACACAGCACATAAAGAACATAACAGAAGAAGGTTGGCAGACACAAGCATATAAACACAGAATATGACACTGACAGAACACAGCACTATGAACTAGCAAGTTTAACTGCAAAAGGCTGTGTGATCTGGGAGCAGGGCAATGAAATGGCAGAGGGACAGGGTGACATGGAGGCGATTTGTTTGTGGCCACCCCTTACAGGACTGGGGCGTCTGGCAATAGACAGATAAGTAGACAAAGAGACAGACTGACAAATGAGGAAGTAAAGGAGCATTGTGGTGTTGATGTGGTTGAGTGTTAAGAGAAATACTCTGGGATGGTTTGGCTATGTGGAGAGGATGGAGAATGAGAGACTGACTAGAAGAGTTTGTGAGTGAGGTGGAGGGGAAGGGGGAGGGGAAGACCAAGAATGAGGAGAGGGATGGAGTGGAGAGGATGCAGAATAAGAGACTAACTAGAAGAGTGCATGTGAGTGAGGTGGAGGGCGAGACCAAGGATGATATGGAGTGGAAAGGATGGACAATGAGAGACTAACTAGAAGAGTGCAAGTGAGTGAGGTGGAGGGGGAGACCAAGGATGATATGAAATGGAGAGGATGGACAATGAGAGACCGACTAGAAGAGTGCATATGAGTGAGATGGGAGGGAGACCAAGGATGAGATGGAAGGATGGACAATGAGAGACTGACTAGAAGAGTTTGTGAGTGAGGTGGAGGGGATGAGGAGAGGGATGGAGTGGAGAGGATGCAGAATAAGAGACTAACTAGAAGAGTGTATGTGAGGGAGGTGGAGGGGGAGACCAAGAATGAGATGGAAGGATGGACAATGAGAGACTGACTAGAAGAGTGCATATGAGTGAGATGGGAGGGGAGACAAAGGATGAGATGGAAGGATGGACTGGAGAGGATGGGGAATGAGAGACTGACAGGAAGAGTGCACATGAGTGAGGTGGTGGGGGAGGCCGAGGATAAGATGGAGGGATGGGATGGAGAGAGATATGAGAGAGGAGGGGTGTGAGTTGGAGGGAGGGAAGAGGACAGGGTAACATGGAGGCAATTTGTTAGTAGTAGTAGTAATAGTAGTAGTAATAGTAGTAGTAGTAGTAATAGTAGTAGTAGTAGTAATAGTAGTAGTAGTGGCAGTAATAGTAGTGGTAGTAGTAATAGTAGTAGTAGTAGTAGTAATAGTAGTAGTAGTAATAGTAGTAGTAGTAGTAATAGTAGTAGTAGTAGTAATAGTAGTAGTAGTAGTAGTAATAGTAGTAGTAGTAATAGTAGTAGTAGTAGTAGTAGTAGTAGTAGTAATAGTGGTAGTAATAGTAGTAGTAGTAGTAGTAGTAATAGTAGTAGTAATAGTAGTAGTAGTAGTAATAGTAGTAGTAGTAGTAGTAATAGTAGTAGTAGTAGTAATAGTAGTAGTAGTGGCAGTAGTAGTAATAGTAGTAGTAGTAATAGTAGTAGTATAGTAGTAGTAGTAGTAGTAGTAGTAGTAATAGTAGTAGTAGTAGTAATAGTAATAGTAGTAGTAGTGGCAGTAGTAGTAATAGTAGTAGTAGTAATAGTAGTAGTAGTAATAGTAGTGGCAGTAG
>NW_027643852.1:130000-135000 GCF_032717465.1 Coenobita brevimanus
CTCTCTCTCTCCCTCCCTCTTTTTCTCTCCATCCCTCCATTCGCCCTCCCCATCATTCTCTCTCTCTCTCTCCCTCCCTCTTTTTCTCCCCATCCCTCCATTCGCCCTCCCCATCATTCTCTCTCTCTCTCTCTCTCTCTCCCTCCCTCTTTTTCTCCCCATCCCTCCATTCGCCCTCCCCATCATTCTCTGTCTCTGTCTCTCTCTCTCTCTCTCTCTCCTCCCTCCCTCCCTCTTTTTCTCTCCATCCCTCCATTCGCCCTCCCCATCATTCTCTCTCTCTCTCTCTCTCTCCCTCCCTCTTTTTCTCCCCATCCCTCCATTCGCCCTCCCCATCATTCTCTCTCTCTCCCTCCCTCTTTTTCTCCCCATCCTTCCATTCGCCCTCCCCATCAATCTCTCTCTCTCTCTCCCTCCCTCTTTTTCTCTCCATCCCTCCATTCACCCTCCCCATCATTCTCTCTCTCTCTCTCTCTCTCATCTCCACACTCCCCTCTCCTCCCCATCCCTTCTCTTTCTTCCTCCCTTCCCTCCCCCTCTCCCTCCTCCATTTCTCCCTTCCATTCTTCCTCCTCCCTCCCTCCCTCCCTCCCTTTCACCTCTCTCACTCTTTCTCCTAACCTCTCCCTCCTCCCTCTTTCTCTCTCCATCATTCTCTCTCTCTCTCTCTCTCTCTCTCTCTCTCTCCCTTCCCCTTTGCCTCCCTTTCTCTCTTTCTCCCCCTCTTCCTCTCTCTCTCCCTCCCCCTCTTTTGCTCACCCTCTCTCTCTCTCTCTCTCTCTCTCGTCGGATATGGAAGCTCCCTAACACCTTTTCCTAAGCGATTTATTTCATTACACCTTACTGTCCTCTTCTCTTTAACACTCAAAAGGAGAATTAACCAGCCTTATCCAAAAATAACTCGCAAAGGAAAAGGTGTTAGGGAGCTTTACGGACGAAAATACTACCCTGGTATATCCTGTTCACTTTAACTTGGCCTAAAATTGCCCCCCCTCTCTCTCTCTCTCTCTCTCTCTCTCTCTCTCCTGAATGCTAGTCACGAAGAAGTGCTATGGAAAGGATGTAGAGCCGTAGCATTGTCTTTTTCTGCCACTGAGCCACGTGATATAAGCTGAGAGAGAGAGAGAGAGAGAGAGAGAGAGAGAGAGAGAGAGAATGAGGGAGGGATTTCAAGTCCACACACACACACACACACACACACACACACACACACACACACACACACATCAGGCTAACCATCTAACGAGGTGGTTGGAGGCGCAGGTTCATAACTAGCCAACTACGGACCTAATTAGCGATGACCCTAACGAGCTACGGGTGGGTGCGGGGTACGGATCAGGGGGAGGAGGAGGGGAGGGAGGGGAAGAGGGAGGATGCAGAGAGAGATAAAATAGGGAAGGAAATGTGTGTGTGAGAGAGAGAGAGAGGGAGAGAGAGGAAGAAGGTATGGGAAGGAAAGAGGACGAAAATAAAGAGATTATAATTCAGTGTTAAGGAATAGGAAGAAAAATAAATCACTTAGGAAAAGGTGTTAGGGTTTTATATAACAATGAATAGGGCAGTAAGGTGTAATAAGCAAAATAAATGGCTTAGGAAAAGGTGTTAGGCTTTATATAACAATGAATAGGACAGTTACGTGTAAAAAGCAAAATAAATCGCTTAGGAAGAGGTGTTAGGGATTTATATAACAATGAATAGGGCAGCAGAGTGTACAAAGCAAAATAAATCGCTTAGGAAAAGGTGTTAGGGATTTTTATAACAATGAATAGGGCTACAAAGTGTAACAAGGAAAATAAATCGCTTAGGACGAGGCGTTAGGGATTTATATAGCAATGAAAAGGCAGTAAAGGGTAATAAGCAAAATAAATCGCTTAGGATGAGGTGTTAGGGATTTGTATAACAATGAATAGTGCAGTCAAAGAGTAAAAAGCAAAATAAATCGCTTAGGAAAAGGCGTTAGGGACTTGAGTTGGTGGACAAGGCTGTGTGTGGAGAGAGAGAGAGAGAGAGAGAGAGAGAGAGAGAGAGAGAGAGAGAGAGAGAATCTATTTTGTATGCTAAAACTGAAAGACAAAGGAGAGAGAGAGAGAGAGAGAGAGAGAGAGAGAGAGAGAGAGAGAAATATGTCGACGAAAGCAAATCAAAATTCAAACCATTCTTCCGTTGGGTGTTAAATTATTGTAAACGGTTTTCTGTTTAAATATCTGAACATTTAAATCGTCCGTATCATAAGATCGGTTACTGTGTAGAAATTGGGAGGAGGAGGAAGGGAGGGAAGGGGGAGGAGGGAAAGTATTGAGGGAGGGGGAGGAGGGAAGGTAAGGAGGTGGAGAGAAGGAGAGGGAGGGGTGAAGAGAGGTGGAGAGAAGGAGAGGGAGGGGTGAAGAGAGGTGGAGAGAAGGAGAGGGAGGGGTGGAGGGAATTAGGAGGGTTGTTGGGGGGTGGGGAAAGACTCGTGAAATCTGGATGCCTGGTCGAGGTTGCGTATAAATAATTCAAACTCTCTAATATATTTAATTCAAATCCTGTATCTTTCTTTCATTATCCTCAAGTGAACTAATTAATCAGAAGATATAATTAAGCCCCAATTAGCACTATAGGTGTAATTAGGAGGTGTATTTAGGCCTCATTAAGTACGAGATTTGGCGGGATTGCTATGAGGGGGGGTAGTATTATGACGCCGTGAAATATCTACTCAGTTACCATCAATTAATTTTAAACCCATTTTCCAAAACTAACCCCATTTTTTTCAAGACAAAATTTATATAGAAAGAAAAGATGATAAAATTTTGTATATTGAGAAACAGGAAAGGCCCCGCTATTGTTTTTCTTATGCTTTATTTAAAAATTTGAAAATACTGATTGGAAACTCACCGGGAGAGAGACGCTGGCTATGAGCTGCTGTTTGGGGCAGTATGAGTTGCTATCTTGTGGAGGGAGGGTGATTGATGAACGCTCGTGTTTATTATTATTATTATTATTATTATTATTATTTTGCGGGCGTGTAGAGAAAAAGAGTATGTAACAGTGGAACCCAGATCTGTGTGACTTGCAGGGGGAGTGTCTGTGTGTTTTTCCGTGTTTTTTTGTGCTTGTAAAGGGAACAGAAATATTACAAGAGTTTTTCTCGTGTGTTTTTCTGTGTTTTAGCGCGTGTGTGGAGACGAAAAGGAATATTATCAGTCAACCCAGATCTGTGGCACTTGTAGTGGCAGCGTCTGGGTGTTTTGCCGTGTTTTTTTCTGTGTTTTTCCGCCTGTGAAGAGAAGAGGAATATTGGAAGACGAAGGAAGTGTTTTAGTGAAGTGCTATTGGAGAGAGACAGCGAGGGGAGCGATGTGACCAGGGAACTAGTGCAAGGTAAGGGGAGAGAGAGAGAGAGAGAGAGAGAGAGAGAGAGAATTACTAAAGCTGTACAACTTTCCACGGCACTTCTTCGTGACTACCATCATATTAGAGAGAGAGAGAGAGAGAGAGAGAGAGAATTATTAAGGCTGTTCAACTTTCCACAGCACTTCTTCGTGACTACCATCATATTAGAGAGAAAAAAAAAAATTTCGCGGTTTTTTTGTGCCGTGCTGTAGGTAGGTGTGTGTGTGTGTGTGTGTGTGTGTGTGTGTGTGTGTGTGTGTGTATGTGTGTGTGTGTGTGTGTGTGTGGTCCAAAATTACCATCACATCCGCTTCTGTTTCACACTTTCTCACATTTACCTTACCCCCCCCCTCTCTCTCTCTCTCTCTCCAACCTTCCCCTTCCCCTCCCCTGCTACCTTCCCCTCCCCCTTTCCCTAACCTGCTACCTCCCCCTCCCCTCCCTCCCTCCCCCTTCCCCCAGCCCAGAAGCAGGATATGTCTTCATTCTATACGTCCCTCCTGGCTCTCCCTCACCCACCTCCCCCTCCCTCTTACCTCCCTTCCCCTCTCTCACCCTCACCTCCCTTCCCCTCCCTCACCCTTACATCCCTTCCTCTCTCTCTCTCTCTCTCTCATTTTCACTTCTTCCTTTCCTATATAATTTCATTCCATTTTTCCTGTCTTTTACCTATCTTTTTCCTGACTTTTTCCTATATTTTTCCTGTCTTTCTCTTTTTCCTGTCTCTCCTATCTTTTTCCTGTCTTTTCTCTTTCTCCTGTCTTTTTCCTATCTTTTTCCTGTCTTATTCTCTTTCTCTATCTTTTTCCTGTCTTTCCTTTCTTTTTCCTGTCTTTCCTTTCTTATTCCTGTCTGTTTCCTATCTTTTTCCTGTCTTTATCTTTTTCCTGCCGTGTTTTTTCCTGTCTTTATCTCTCTCCTGTCTTTTTCCTGTTTCCTGTCTTTCTTAATCTTTTTCCTATCTTTTTCCTGTCTTTATCTTTTCCTGTCTTTTACCTATCTTTTTCCTGTCTTTATCTTTTCCTGTCTTTTTCCTATCTTTTTCCTGTCTTTATCTTTTCCTGTCTTTTTCCTGTCTTTATCTTTTCCTGTCTTTTTCCTATCTTTTTCCTGTCTTTTTCCTGTCTTTGTATATTTTTCCTGTCATTTTCCTGTCTTTTTCCTGTCTTTTTCCTATCTTTTTCCTGTCTTTTTCCTATCTTTTTCCTGTCTTTTTCCTATCTTTTGCCTGTCTTTTTCCTATCTTTTGCCTGTCTTTTTCCTGTCTTTTTCCTATCTTTTTCCTGTCTTCTTCCTGTTTTTTTCCAATATTTTTCCTGTCTCCTATTTTTTTCCTGTCTTTCTCCTATCTTTTTCCTGTCTTTATCTTTTTTCCTATCTTTCTCCTATCTTTTTCCTATCTTTCTCCTGTCTTTCTCCTGTCTTTTTCCTATCTTTCTCCTGTCTTTTTCCTATCTTTCTCCTGTCTTTCTCCTGTCTTTTTCCTATCTTTCTCCTGTCTTTCTCCTGTCTTTTTCCTATCTTTCTCCTGTCTTTTTCCTATCTTTTTTTTCTTTTTCCTGTCTTTTTCCTGCCTTTTTTCCTGGGTGGGTGTGGTGGGTGGGGGAGAGCCTTCCTTTTTTGGTTCT